>NC_044067.1:15353485-15453485 GCF_902167405.1 Gadus morhua | reverse complement strand
GCGGTTCACATGTAGGCATTAGGTGAGAAACGTTTACATTTTGATATGAGGGCATATATAGTCACAGCATTTACTTATTTAAGTACTAAGTTGAATGTAATAGTTATGTAAAGTATAAGAATGAGATTACAGATAGAAAATAGTTGTTGAAAAATTAATGAAAGATGTTTAGGTGGGTTGATAAGTGAATAATAATATTATACATATGGGCCGTATTTCTTGAGAAAGAGAGAAAGCCTGAAACGATTACAAGAGACAAAGTACATTAACCGCAACAAAGAGTTTGTTGAGGTTGATGTACGGGTCAGGGTCTGGGAAGTCAATCTCATTAGTATTTGTAACCCTAACCCTACATTGTCCAAAACAACATATGAGCCTAGCAACCTCAAAAGCTGTCTGCTTTTTGGCGCGGAACAAGTTCCCAACACTCTTGTTCCTCAAGACCCTAACCCTGACCCTAACACCTTTACCCCACACCTGCTACATCCAGAGCCGGGTCACTGAGCCCTCAACCACCTCCACCTCCACCACCACCACAGAGCAGGTGGCAAATCAAAAGGTTAAGGAGGCCCACGTGACTCCCTAAACGTTCCACTCTCCCCATGCTGAGGTATGTTATTCTGTTCTTTATGGAGTCAACCCCGGGACTCATTCCATGGGGTCCCCCCCCCCCCCCCCCCCCCCCGCTATCACCCCATCCCCACAACGCCCAACCTCACCTCCAGCAAGTCTTCATACTACTCCCTACAAAACGGATGATGCTCTTAGTGCCTCACGTTTTGAGTATGTGAACACAGAGTGCATTGTATGGGTAGAGTTTGGTGGATATGTTTTATCGCTCTGTTTTACACCTTGCTGTTTCAGTGGTTTCTCCTCCAGAAATAAACAGGAATGTATCACCTATCGGTGGCTCAAATGGCATCAGGCGCACCACTGTTATAAGTCACTGGTGACCAGGTCTGTCCAAACACGACAGGCTCCATTCCGTCTTCCAACAGGGAGCGAGACGGGAGGCCATGGAACACTCAGCAGAAAAACAGGATTGGAGAATGCTGGCGTGTCCATGTCTGTCCGCAGCCCACTGTACAGGTGACACGTCTCCAGATGAGTTTGGCTTTATTTAGCTTTGGGACTTTGTCGTGAAAAGTACAGCAGACTCCTAGCTGGCTTACGTCCCAACTGGCCTTCACGCTGCCGTGCTATCCTGAAGCCATCATCGTGCTCACAGATGCATACGTGAACGCACACGCACACTCACACATGCATGCACGCACATGCACACACACACACACGCACGCATGCACATAGACACACTAACACACACACGCACACACGCACACACACAAGCACGCACTAACACACACGCACACACGCACACACACACACACACACACACACACACACACACACACACACACACACACACACACACGCACACACACACACACACACACACGCACGCACGCACACACACACACACACACACACGCACACACATTCATACACTACATCAACAGGTCGTAACATTCCGGTGTCTTGCCTGGGGACGACAAGCTATGACATCAGTGCAGCGGGGGGGAAGGAAGGGAGAATGGGGCTCTAACAGGGCTGGTGTTGGCGGCTCAGTGTCGGTCAGCCCGATTTAACCTGTTTAGCCCGGGGCCCGGGTACACACACATCGTCACTCTACCGAAAGGGCACAAGCTTTTGTTATTGTTGGATATTGAACCTTATTGTAACACACAAAGAACACAAACACACATAAACACACGCACATTAACTCACACACACACACACACACACACACACACACACACACACACACACACACACACACACACACACACACACACACACACACTAATTGCACACTTGCTGACACCTCCCTCTTTACACTTATGTGCGACGGCCTGGTGTCTATGCTTCCACATAGAACATGGAAAAATGGATCAGCAACGGTTATACGGCCATATGGGAGTGGGACCCTCACAAACAGACTGCGCTGTGTGTGTATGTGTGATTTATTAGTCAGATGTTAGGTGTGCTGGAGAACTGGAGAGTGAACCTGTTTCAGCCCCATCAACAAAGGTCTCTCTCTGACCTGCACAACCACAAATTCACTACAGGGAAATGTGTATGTTAACAAATTAAATAGTTAATTATGGTTAATAATGCATATGACAACGTACAGGATGGGATGTCACACATATGCCACCAATATTAGCTTAGTAACAGATGGATGGAAAGCAAAGTGTCATCACAGTGATACTGAAAACCTACAACTCAATCAATGTCTAAAAGGCTCTCTTTATAAATACCCAATGGCCTTACTCCCCTCCGGGTGAAAGGGTGAGGTAGTGGGCTATAAACCTGACTGCTGGCTGAAAGGCATTTTTGGTCGAATATTCAGCAATGAGGTGTAAGTATGTGTGGAATGCTCACAGAGCTCCATGTTGACATGAGATCAACAGAGAGCATGCTGGGATACGGCCTATGGGACCAATACTTCACTGGCTTCACCAGTCTGACATATCCTCCGTGTGGTTACTGTTGGGCAAGAGACGGCCAGGACTTGAGGGTAACCAGTCTGCCATGAAATTAACAAGCAAAACACGTTTTAATATATTTAGAAAGTCGATGAAAGTTACATTTGGATCGTGATAATAGTAGTAAAATAAAAAATAAAAAAATGGAAAAAAATAAATACAGCACACATTTTAAAACCCCATTCAAGTCCCCATTCTCTTCTCTTTAGAACCATCACTTTACGCACAGCCAGGTGTTGGCTTTGGAAAAACAAGCAACAGGTATTCATAATTTGCTAAAAAAAATGCTGTTCTAAACAGAAGGCGCTTTAAGCATGCAGCTTCCCTATCGACGGGCCTGATGGGGCTCTGTGATATCATCTGATGGGTGGGTGCCGGAGGTTGGCAAGGGAGGCTCCTGGGCCTCTTTATCGTCAATTGACTCAGCCTGAAACGGAAGAGAGATCGTTTTAGCTTTAAGCATTCGGGCACTGGGATGTAACAAAAACAGTAAAAAGCTAAAGATCAATGGTTTTAGACTGGTTGTCTTCGCCTGGTGGGAAGGTGTGA
Source organism: Gadus morhua (assembly GCF_902167405.1). Taxonomy (NCBI): domain Eukaryota; kingdom Metazoa; phylum Chordata; class Actinopteri; order Gadiformes; family Gadidae; genus Gadus; species Gadus morhua. The sequence goes on along the minus strand of NC_044067.1, from coordinate 15,450,390 downwards.
AGGAGCCAGGAGAAGCAGCCGCCTCTCGTGTTCTTTGATCCTTTCTCTGAGGCAGCAGCCAGACAGTGACCTGGAGGTCGTGGGCGGCAGGTTAGAGATCTTCCTCTCTGCCGTCCACCCAGAAGCAGTGCCAGCCAGAGTAAAGGGGTTTCTATCCATGGCTGGCATCCATCTCTGCCTCCTAAAAATGAACTTGGCTCGAAGTGGCTCACTTTGGTCAAGGTAACCCAGATGCTTGGGAAGCTATTGACTACTATGGGATGGATCTCACCTGATCATAACAAACACATAGAACACATAACCAAGACCTTAAATGAACCTTTAAGGTCCATATAGTCACCATTGAATGCCCTTTGAAACAATTTTCAGTGAATCTTGTCGCTACACAAACATTAACCAATGTGACTACGACAGATTATAATCTAGAGATTTTTGGTCCATTTGCAGGATTTGTGTTAAGTCTGCCATAGCTGAACAGTTTCCATTTCAGAGCATACTGCTGTGCCATTAGAACCGATGGGTGGAGGTGAGGCCTTGGGTCCGGGCGCACCAGGAACTGAGTCACGGAGGTCGGGCGGAGCAGACGACGGAGACGAAGTGTGCAAATGGAGAGGCCCTTCCGTTGAACCTGAACAAACAGAGCCGCTGAGCGGTGGCCGGCCATTCGGTAGCTGCTCCACCCCGCCTGGTGTTCCCCCTCTTCTCCGGGGTCTTTAACAGCGGCCAGGTGACATGGATCCCTGGCCCCCGGGGCCTGGCCTGGATCTGATTGCTTTTTGTTTGGAACTGCCCTGAGCTTTCCAAGGTGGGAACTCTTTCCTGTGCCGGGGGAGTGGAGTCATCGGCAAACAGTCTGGTCTACATCCCCCCGTGGCACTGAGTGCCTTTTGTATCCGCTAGCCTGTCTCGCTGAGGGGCTTTCAACCGGTCCCGACCCCCCCCTTCCCTTCCAACATCGAACACACCGAGCCCAAGAACCTTCACGGCAAATTGATGTTTTTAGAGCAATTTCCGATTTTCCAACTCTCTTACGTACATCAGGTAATGAATCATGCAGGGGGATGCTGCTTCCTGCATGGTGATATGACTTCATTTTTGTTAATATGGCCTTTATCCCAGGGCTCGGTGTGTTAGACATTGCTTTCCTACAACGACATTTCCTCCCTTAAATAGAGGCAGCTCTATTTAAAGGCTGGCTCTTCTCTTCTTGCTAAATTCCCCGACAGTTACCCCCGCCTCAGGACCACAGGTGTGACACCTTTGATACCTGAGTGTTAAAATGCTGCACCAAGAATTTCGACCCAAGTAAATATGTTTCACAGAATCTCTTGGCTGCATAACTTCCTGAAACATGAATAATGAAACATGGTCCATCTCTGTCACACTAGAAGTCAAGGTTATGAAAAGCAACATCTGCCCAAAATATATGCCTGTGGTATCATTCATTCATATACGTGTACCAATAGGAATGAATGATACCACAAATGGCCTTTTAGTTGGAACCCCATGCCTGTCTCTGTCTATCCATCACTCTTTTCACACTACCTGGGTGATCGCCTCCTACGCCTCTGTGACGCATAGGAGGACCTCCATGGTTGGCAAGAACCTCTCTGACCGTCCCTGCAAAAGTCCTAACACACACGCACACGCACACGCACACACACACACACACACACACACACACACACACACACACACACACACACACACACACACACACACACACACACACACACACAAACACACAAACACACACACACACACACACACACACACACACACACACACACACACACACACACACACACACACACACACAAAGAAGCTTCCATATACATAGGGAGGCCGATGCTGGAAAGACAGACCTCCGGGAAGCTGACCTCTGACCTCTGTACAGTGCTAGGTTTGTAGTTTATTTACTCTGCCGTAACCTTACAATTTGCTTTTCTCTCCCTCATTAAATATTGCCACTCTTTCAAACAACCCTATTTTTGTAGAATGGGAGCTTTGTTCGGGATAAAGGGAAAAAGGGACAAAGTTCATATGCAGTATATGTACAAGATCTTGTGATAAGATTACACCTTCAACTGAGTGCTTCATCGTGCAACACAAGTGTGGAATACATGAATGCTGCAAATCTTTTTCAATCTTGAAAGAAGCCCCTGGAGGGTCAATGTTTCCTGGGAGCCAGCATAGGGTCCATGGTTTGCATGCTAGAACTCAAGTCCTTGTATCCAAGACCGAAGGACCCTAACTAGGCCATAACTATTCCCTAACTGTAAGCCTGATGCCTGGAAATCCGGCTGAGATCATTCATCTAACCAGGAGGAGCAGAGCAACATAAAGGTAAAAAATAAAATACTCTACACACGTTAGGGTCTACAGTTTGTTTTCTAATCGTGTAGATGGGTTAGTCACCTGTACAAAAATCACTGGCTTACACAAATCACATGTACAAAAATAGCATTTGGCACATAACACAAAATATATCATTTTCTGTTGCTCTGTGCGTGTGTGTGCATGGAGGTGTGTTTGTGTATGTGTGCGTTTCTGCATGTGTATACATGTAGGTGTGTGTGTGCGTGTGTTTTCCCGTGCGCGTGTGCATGTGTGTGTGTGTTTGCCCGTGCGTGTGTGCACGTGTGTGCATGTGTGCGGGAGTGTAGGTGCGTGTGTGTGAGACACGTGGGGACCCTGACACAGTAAAGGAGCAAACAGAGTGGAGTTACATTCCTGCCCCGATCAGGGCAAACACTAAAGCCCAGAGTAGGTCAGACGCCATGTAGGAAGGCCTGGTGGCGGGGGTCTGGCCGCGCCTGGCCTCCGCGCTGAATAGCGTGCCAGTCTCTTACTCTTAAACACTTTTGGAAAAAAAAAGTGTTTCCAGGGGCAACCGACTGTGTTTGTGTTGACTTCTGTGTAGAGAAAGGGCATCTGCTACCTGAGGCCGCCCATGACACCTGAGGTCATAAAGTTTTGGCGGACTGGACAGACGCAGTTATTTCCTTCCTTACCGTTAAAATTGATGTTTCTGTGTGTGTGTGTGTGTGTGTGTGTGACCATGACCAGACCAAGGTTCATTTTCATATAGTTGTTGAATTGTTCTTTGGTTTGTGTTTTTTGCTATCGGCATGACGAAGATAATTAATAAAGGCTGAAAGCATGTGTATTACATGCCAAATGATTATATATGTAGTCTAAAAGTTATTGATCAAGCTGATTTCACTTCTTACTTGGCTTGACTCTTGAAATCCTAACATGGCTAGATGGACCCAGCCAAGCATATGTATGTGTCTACAGTCAATATGCCTGTACGTGTGTGTGTGTGTGTGTGTGTGTGTGTGTGTGTGTGTGTGTGTGTGTCTTACTGAGTGTGTGTGTGTGTGTGTGTGTGTGTGTGTGTGTGTGTGTGTGTGTGTGTGTGTGTGTGGCCTTTTGAGAGTTGTGACTGATGAGTCAATCCCTCACCAGCTTGAACAGCAGATTGTTCATTATGTGCTGTTTGAGTCAAACTGACCCATCAGTTAAAGGTTTATACTTTATAAAAACACAAACCACTGTAAATGATGAAAAGGTAGATTGAGTTATTATGTTGTTTAATATTATGTTGTTTCATCTCATTTGCTCGGATGAAGCAAATGAGATATGCCTTTGCTGCTTGCCTAAATTACAAAAATTATATGATATAAATGTTGTCAAGCTATCTTGTCTCTTGATGTGTTTATAAATTGCCGATGTGCATGCGCACATGCATCGCGTGTGTGTATGCACACATGCCTGTCTGTGTTTGTGAACATCAAGTGTGTGTGTTTGTGTTCCTATGTATGAATAGGACATTGTCACAGATAACACTATTGAGGCGTCTCCTTTAAATAACATTGGTGTGTGTGTGTGTGTGTGTGTGTGTGTGTGTGTGTGTGTGTGTGTGTGTGTGTGTGTGCGTGCGTGTGTGTGTGTGTGTGTGTACATGAGATGAGACCACAGCATGGTGAACTGTCTGTCAAACAGACCGGACAGTTATTAGTTGTATGGCAGCGGTAGTCCCGGACCACCCTGGTTGTCTGCCAGGCCACGGGAGGCTGACAGAGACTGTCTCAGCATGGCCGAGATGTTTATTGGCTCAACAAAAAACAAGAATAATAGGAGAAGAAGAAGAAGAAGAAGAAGAAGAAGAAGAAGAAGAAGAAGAAGAAGAAGAAGAAGAAGAAGAAGAGGAAGAAGAAGAAGAAGAAGAAGAAGAAGAAGAAGAAGAAGAAGAAGAAGAAGAAGAAGAAGAAGAAGAAGAAAACATCCTAGAAATAACACACAGAAAGAAATTTACAGTAGAACAGTTGGATTAAGTACTCTATGTTACTACTACTACTACTACTACTACTACTACTACTACTACTACTACTACTACTACTACTACTACTACTACTACTATTATTACGAAAACACTACTATGATTGCTATTTATTTCACTATTTCACATCTGGGATTAATAAGGTATTTATAATAGTACTGTGCTACTAATACCAATACTACAACTACACTACTAGTAGTAGTACTAATACCACTACTATTATTAAGAACACCAGTACTGCTCAATTCCCTATGTTTCCAAAAAATATTTTAACTTTTCTTATATTACTACTATGCCTTCTACTGGGCCACTACTATAGTGTTAATTATATTCTAGACATCGCATCGTGATTGTTTAGGTGCCAAAACACGTGCAGACAGAACCAGCCCTTTATAATAGCTGTGAGGCTAGGCCATTTGAAGAGCAATCCAACTATATTATCGCATTTAGATAAATACAGTCATGTTAATCGTACAAACGTGCATAAGTAAACGAGCACACACACAAATACACACACACACAATCACAAAAACACACATACACACTCAGAGACACCCACACACACACACACACAGAAAGACACACACACACACACACACACACACACACGCACACACACGCACGCACACACACACACACACACACACACACACACACACACACACACACACACACACACACACACACACACACACACACACACAAAATGACACACACATTGCCAAGATCCCCACACAAACTTCTCCGCACACACACACACACACACACACACACAACACACACCTCCCTTATTCACCTCCTGAAACGACCACGGCATGTCTGAATGCCATGGCCCGTTCATAGTCTGTCAGTGGTGCCCTTAACAAGGTTATGCTTGGGAGGGTGTGTGTGTGACTGGTCTATGTGTGTAGTGTGTGCTCCCTGTGACTCACTAATGACACCATACATTAGGTATGACATCACCGCCAGAGTTTGACCCGTGGCCCCTGTGTTAAAATGTAGGACAGTGTCCTCTTGTCCTCCCTGACTTGTCTTGAGTCTCTCTCTCTCTCTCTCTCTCTCTCTCTCTCTCTCTCTCTCTCTCTCTCTCTCTCTCTCTTGCTCTCTCTCGCTCGCTCTCTCCATCTGGTCTTGGCCCAACGTTCACTTTGAATATATGTATGAACATATGAGGCACTAAGAGGAATATGTTGCTGTGTGACAGGAACACAAGTGGTTCCATCGGCCATAGAGGATAGATGATGTACATTCGCCCCGCACTGACTCCCTGTGGATATATTCCTCAGTACAAAAATTAACTCTGTAGGGCAGGTATAAGAGCAGAGGGCACATATAAATGTGCCCTTTGCTGCTAGGACATTTATATGGAAAAGGAGTGTCAGGAGTGTGGTATGTATGCATGTATGTATGTAATCTATCTCCAGAGAGGCATTTTTATTACATTTTATGCTGTGTTGAATAAACGGTGAGATCCAGCTTGGTTTTCAGGGTAGGTGTAGGAGTGACCCGGGAAACCTGTGACCTCGTTGGTCAATGGCAGATCGTTGGCTGATTTCTTAAAAAAAAGAGGAAGGCGTCATTTCAAACCATTGAGATGAATGATTCATTCAGATTTGTTTGCCAGTACTAATGCCATTCAGACTTACTGCTTTGGTTCTTGTCGTGGTGGTGCTTGCTTTTTATCTATAAATACTATATAAGTATCGAATGCTCTTACGTTACATGAATCAGATGAAGGTAGTAAAAAAGGTAGAAGATTCAATGCAAAAGTTGTTGTAGCTTGTTGTTGCGTATTGCGACCGCTAGAGGTCACTCTCTCTGCACGGCTGCAGTGCCATCATGGCTGGAACCCCATCTACGTTATAACAGTATGTCCTTTAGACCAGCAGGGGGCAGGTATACACAACGTTCAGTAGTCAATATTCTCTATAAACCAAAAGCTGCATTGAGTTCTTAAATAAGTTAGCTTTCTTGTGAGGGAAGGTAATAAATACAAATCATGGCTCATCCTATGAAATTGCACAATGTGTAGTTCTGCTCTGGGAAAAAACGGTAGACAATTAGATCACTACACAAAGTGCTACATACAGACGTATTTAGTGCAATACTCTTTCCATGAAAATGTTATGTTCATATCATACTCTAATGTTATAGTGGCACAAACATTACATGATTAAATGGTTAGGAAATGAGAGTGCATAAGTAGGCCTACAATAAAACAAATCTGGCCAGGGCGCTGGACATCACACCCACACCCAACAATAACATCTGAGGTCATGAGCTCGGTAAGAAAAAACGCACACCAACGCACAAGTGCATTCATGGAAACATTTGTTGACCCATCAATCTGGCATAAAACTGAATCATCAAGCACATTACTCAGACTTAAGGCAGAACGCTTTTTGTTTTCACATTACCATTGGTAACTTCTTTCAAAACATCGAAATGTGTTGACGAAGTGTGCATGGGTCACTGTGTGGGAATGTCCTCAGTATAAATTCAGTTGATAACGTCCTTATCAAACATCCCGAGAGACCACCATACCAATACAGTCATTCACAGTGATCCGATCATGGTGACTAAACTTTACTGACATCCAATTATTTATGTGCAAAATTTGTTTTTAATGCCATGTGTCGCCATAGGCCTACATAAGGGACACCACATTACTTATATATTTTAATCATTATCCCAAGCTTTAAAAGTTATAGAAATTGGATATGGTATTTGTTTTTATGATGTTCAGTATATCATTAGTTTATATAGGCTCACAAGTAGGTCTGAAATAAGTAGGCTATACAAAGTGTATTCATTCATAATGCTGTGTGCCCAAAATGACTTTAGGCAATCAATCCCCACGTCAGACTGCTTGTAATCAAAAAAATGTACAGACTACGTAACGCATATGGGAGAGTTGGCGGGTGAAATGCAGCAACACACTCTGTGCTCCACTAATTCAGTTTCTCATCCAGAAGACACATGGACGATTGGACCACTTGGGGGCCTCGGAATTCCAACTGCAGTGTGGGAGGAGGAGCGGAAGTGCAGGAAGTCGTTTCACAGCTTGGATGTGTGTATGAGTGTGTGTGTGTGTGTGTGTGTGTGTGTGTGTGTGTGTGTGTATGTATGTGTGTGTGTGTGAGAGAGATAGAGTGTGTGGTTGTGTGTGCGTGTAGCTACAGTTGTTCGATAGTGAGAGAAGAACACGGCGAAGCTAACCAAGTCGGGATTGTTTTTGCGAGCGGTGAAACCAGAGACGATCGCGGAAGGAAGAAGCTTATTCCACTTTTTGAGTTTCATGGACTGTTATTTCTTCTCATGTATTTCTTGATGCAACTCTAACTAAGCGGTCTAGCCGGTCCCGAAGCGAGCAGTATGCATTCAGACTGCAGACTGCTATGGACAGAGCGGTAATGGTGGGCAGGGGACCGAACATAGGGGCCCGGGTTCTCGTCCTGTCGATCCTCATCGTCCTCAACCCGAGAGGTAGTCGCACACAGAAAGGTGGGTTCGAGTCAACGGCGCGGATACTTTTAAAACCCCCCCTTGGTGGATATTATTAAAGAAGCACCCCCCACCCCCAATCCCCATAAACCACTTTTGCGTGTGAATTGCATTGCATGTGTTTGTAATGTCAATCACAGTTGTTGAGATGTTGCGTGCCAGTTTTTGAGCGATTTTCTTGCCCCACATGTTGCTTATTCACGTACAATTTTTGGCCAAAATGGGATAATGGTTTTAACGTTATTTAAATGGTTTCGTGCAGCTCCCAAATCTATGCAAATAACTGGAAGTAGGCAATGTTTTAATATTTATGTTTTTTGATGGGAGGTGTTTGTTAGGGGACACACACACACACACACACACACACACACACACACACACACACACACACACACACACACACACACACACACACACACACACACACACACACACACACACACACACTCTTACACTTGCATAACATCGGGGACCAGGGATCCACTTAGCAGCGTGAAGCATGACTGCTGAATGTCATCTCTGAGGCCTGCTGGCCCAGAGCAGCCCAGACAATAATTGATCTGCCTTTTTTTGTACTGTCGACCACGGATCAATTTCGTTGAAAGCTAGTTCATGAATTGCAATAAGAGGCTCATGCATATGTCATACACTCTGTGCACGGTTTCTTAGAGAATTGTGCTTCATAAACTGGATCCTTTGAGTCAAAACAGCATTTTTGGCTTCCCAATAATCCCATCCTTAGACACAATTAGTCTTTCAGGATTTATTCAACGACATGGGGTTATGCTTTTACTTTTAAAGATGCATTTTAGCTTAGCTTACTAGTGAGCCTACAGATCTACATATGTTTTACCTCCAAGGTCATCCTTCTGTATGGTGGGTGCCCCTTCATCCACTGCTATCTGCATAAAACAAAAAGGGTGCTTTTGTCCCGTCCTCCAGGAGATGGCTGTGGCCCTAGTGTCCTGGGCCCCAGCAGCGGGACCCTGTCGTCTCTGGGCTACCCCTTGACCTACCCCAACAACACGGTGTGCGAGTGGGAGATCAGCGTACCCCGGGGCCACAGGGTCCACTTCCGCGTCGCCGAGCTGGACATAGGGGAGACCAACTGCCAAGTGAACTACCTCCGCCTGTATAACGGCGTCGGACCCGGGCGCAGCGAGATAGGTGAGAGGGAGAGGGGCTGAGGCTGGGGCTGGGGCACAGAGTCTGACGGCGACTGGGTGTTTGAGACTAGTATTCATAAGGATAGTCAATGGATAGTGCAATATGTAGATTTATAAATACATTTTGCATTCGTTTAACTACTATAGCATTATGTTCATGAATAGTCGTCCAGAGTAATAACAATGATAATACACTTTTCAATAGCACATTTTAACATGTATTATTTAGTTATTTATCAGACACTTTAAGTCATAGGAATTGACAGGGAAATCAGGTTAATGCATTTTCCAGGTGTCCTGCTATTGGACGCGTGCAGGAAGTCATTAGAGGTTGAAGCCCCTACCCCCTGGAGTATCCTGAAAGAGATTCATTCTAAAAAGCATGAGTGTGTCTAGGTGACCCATCTCAACATGTCTCCCCCATGTCCCACTCTGTCGTCCCTTCTCTTTCTGATGTTGCCGTGGTTCCTGTTGCCGGGGCCAACAGTGAAGTACTGCGGCCTGGGCCTGGGGTTGAAACGACAGAACGTCTCCACGGGCAACAAGGTCACGGTCCAGTTCATGAGTGGGAACCACCTGGCCAGGAGGGGGTTCTACCTGTCCTACTCCACCACAGAACACACAGGTAGGGGTTCTACCTGTCCTACTGCACCACAGAACACACAGGTAGGGGTTCTACCTGTCCTACTCCACCACAGAACACACAGGTAGGGGTTCTACCTGTCCTACTCCACCACAGAACACACAGGTAGGGGTTCTACCTGTGTGGCTTATGGGTCATGTTCTATGTCACTGATGCTATCGAAGAGGTAGGTGGTCTGTGGACTGGAGGAAGTGGTGTTTTTTTGAGGGGTCACACTTGTCCGATGACGTGTGTGTGTGTGTGTGTGTGTGTGGGTGTGTGTGGGTGAGAGGGCGGTTGAGCCAGCATCTCATGAGAGTCTTCTTAAAGTCCCCGTTTCACACACATCGCTTGATTGGGCCTCTGTACTAAGAGAAGACAGTTGAGTGGACTACTGTTAGCCCACACACCACAAGGTGTATATTGTTTGTGCCTGAAACTCTTAAAGCTTCACGCTATTGTAACTTCTTTCTGGTGTATTCACTCACCTGTTGGTGTCTGGAGGAGAAGGGGGGGGGGGGGGTTATACATTATCAACTAGCAAATCGTCAAGAGGCTCAATATGGACAGAATTTATGGAGCACTTTTCTAGCCGCCAGGCCCACTTCAGGCTGCACTTTATGCATTAACTTATTTACACACACATTTACAACCATGCTTGACCAGCTTGACCGGAGCCAGAAGAAGCCAGAACTCAGCACTTTAGAGAGTAGGCGCTGGGGATCAAACCAGGAACACTAATGGAGTACTTTAGAACTACAATATGGCCGACAGTGTGTCTACATTTATCTTTATAATAAAATATATATTTATATTCATTTATTTTTATAGCCTACCAATGTATACATTTTTTTCTTTCTGGATTATTTTGGTAGCTGAAAAGATCACATTGTCCAGACTCGTGGGAAAAGATTTGTCACCTTGACCGTGGTTTTGTGTGTGGTTCTGTTATGAGGAACAGGGCCAGAAACAGAACATGTTTTCCGCCAGCTCCCAGCATCTGTGGTCCCTGTAAATTCTGAAAGAATTTCAGATTAGAGGGTTCAGCGGGGGGGGGGCCGGTGGGGAGGTACCGGAACTGTGGTCCAGCGGCCATGGAACCATGATCCAAGTGTAAAAGGCAGAGTGGGAGTGTTTATGATGTAGGGTTTGCTCACCTCAAAGTGTTTACAAAGTGAACGCCAACAGAATAAGACGATTCTCTACTCGGATTGGTTAAAAGAAAGCTGTGAAGTTCTCGAAGCAATGGTGTTCTGGGGGCATCATACTAGTGTATGGTTGTCAGTATCCTAGTTTTGTATTGATAGACTGTTTGTGTGTTTGTAGGTGGTGGTGGTGGTGGTAGTGGGTCCGAGTGTATCTATTTCTGTTAATGTGTCCATTAATGGTGGCAGACTTGTGTGTGTGTTCGATGCACAATGAAGGTAGCTAGATAGCTACTGCTTTAAGTGCTCACAGAAGAGGCTGCAATAAGAACGAGGGGAGAGAAGCACTTGTTATTTTCTGTCTCTCTGTGTCTGTTTCTTGTCAGGTTGCACTCTCCACGCGTGTTTGTCTGCGTGCGTGTGTTCGCTCCTGTTGTCGCTTGGGCATCCCACTCACTCTTTGTGTTTAGTGTGGTTATTTTCTACAGGGAGTGCATACGAGGGAACAAATGGCAGATGAAGGAAAAAAAAAATACAAATGCTTCTAGATACAGGATCTCAAAATGGTTTTGTAAAAAAATGAAGAGCTAAGGGCTACTGTCCGAATTAAGTTAGCAGTGGCAGAACAGAGGGATATACCGGAATACATCCCTTCCCCCATGAAACCAGGGAGTCAGCAAGTCAATTTCTCACTGATAAGATATCACATAAGCCTGTCAGTTGGCCCAAGTGATATTGGATCCTTTTTTTCCAGCCTCAATTTTCTGAAAGGGCAATGCATATCAATATAGCATATTGATACTGTAATAAGAGACTGAGAAAGGTCTAGGATCTTCGGCATTCTTTGATACTGCCTCATAACCGTAAAGTGGTCTGGTTTTTCTGAAACCATTTGATTTGTTTTAGCTTTAGTGGCGTGATCTACCAGCCGAGGTTATCCTGTATTCAATTATGGGCGGGTCTTCCTACATTGAAAAACGTTGAGTAAAATATATGCTTTTATCTGAAACCATCCAGGTGTTTTAATGATGTATAAGTGCTTTGCTGGTGGTAAGCATCAGTTGACAATGTACACCATGGAATACTCATGAAGTATGAGTGTGTGTGTGTGTATATATATATATATATATATATATATATATATATATATATATATATATATATATATATATATATACACAGTATATGTGCTTAATTGTTGCACAGTTGTGTAATGATACAAGGATTATATTGTTTACACCGCCACAATTGTGGCCTTCAGTTTGTATTGAGGTCTTATCTGTAAACGGGAGGGAAACCATTTGGTTTTGATTCCTGGACCCCACAACGATGTACAAACATGCCTGTCAACAGGAGATGATCCATTGTTTGCGTACGGATGCGTTACCATGACACACAAGGCTGCACAAAGGGATGCGCGTGGGTGGACACAAGTTTGCCCGGTTAAGTAAATCATTGGCATCACTCACCGCCGTGAATGATGGTCATCGTGGGGGGCTGGGGGGTCTAGACTCTGACTCACCGGTTGGCTAGCTGGGATGATTTGGTTGTCATGAATTGTGTGGTGACCTCCCCCACCGCCAGTGATATTTTTTCAAGCAACTCACCTCATCCTGTCAACCCTCACCCTGCCCATATATGGTGTGTTTCATCACCCTTGTGGTTACATTTTTTTTAGGTTACAGTGATAACAGGGATTACTTTCCTCTGCTCATATGACTGTGGAAAATGTACGTGATCATGATGCCACCTTGCTTCACACATGGAATGCATGGAGGGAGGTTGGGTTTGTCAATGTCTTCGATATCAATCCATAGAGATAATGATCTGGTCGGGGAGGGCAATGCTGACAATACATTTTCTTTGTTTGCTTTTGCAGATCTGATCACCTGCCTGGACAAAGGAACAGATTTCACTGAGGCAGAGTACAGGTAAACTCTTCAGACCTGCAAGTGCGTCGCGTCTTGACAGCAGCAAGAGACTAAAACTTGAATTTCTTCTTTTCCCTGTTTAGCAAATACTGTCCAGCTGGCTGTTTGAACTCTTTCGAGGAGGTTTCTGGGACTATACCAAATGGCTACAGAGAAGTGAGCATGAGTCCTTTTCTTCTGTCTGTGTATGTGTGTGTGTGTTGTATATATGGATATTGGTGGATACGTTGTACTTGAGCCACCTTTGCTTATCATTGCTTTAAGAATGAAGCGCTCAGGGGACACATAGTTGAACACAGTGTAGCTCCCCTCCGCTCTGCAGTTCCAGGTTGTCCCTGCGTTTTGGATTAGGGTTTGTGTTGCTGTGGCATGCTTGTCGGCCTACCACTTTTTATTTATTTATTTTATTTGTAACAATTTGTTATTAGTTTATAACATACAAACAACAACGAAGACATGAGCAAGACCTACACCCCCACCCCCCTCCCCTCCCACCAACAGGACTTGCAGACAAATAATATGTTAAAGTAATAATTTAACACTTTCTGCGGAATCAGCTAAAATATCCAATTTCCTTGGTTTTGCACCATGTGTTCTTCCAACTGATTGATCCATATTGAGAATGTCCATAAAAGCAAGCAGCCATTGATGCCTCTGAAGAGACTGCAGGGCCTTCCAACGTAGTGCAAAAAATAGTTTCTGCTGTTAGACCGGCCTGCCACACCCGCCTTTGTTGAAAAGAAAACCTTAGAAGAGAATCATCGTTCAGAAGGAGAACCAATGGAGCGAAAGGTACAATACATTCCATGATTACTGAAAGACAAGAAGATACACATATCCAAAATTTGAAGACCTCTGGACATCATATGAATAAAAGGCTCCCGGAATACTCCGGGTGCAAAGTGCAATTTAATTCAAATATGATCTCCAGACAAAATTATAATGTGTGATCTGATGATTAGGGTTTCTTGAAGAGATTAAAATGTTGGTCCAGACTCATTGCCAATTTATAACAGAAGGAATTAATGATGTCTTTTCTCCATATATTATCAATTGGCCTTGGTTTGAATGTTGCCTTTATCAACAAGAAATATAATTTTGAGACCAGACCTCACGTACCAATGCAAGAATATATATTGTATTGAATGCAGTGGTAGTTCTTGCCCCCAGGGGATTCCTTAAGGCATTTAAAGCAGAACGCAAGTGCAAATAGAAAAAGGACGACATTGGTAAATTGAACTGCTGCTGAAAATCCTGAAATGAGCGAAGAGTGAAATCTTTTGTAATATCAGAAATTATATGGATCCCTCTATCAGACCAGTAAGGAAATGAGACAGGCCAGCTTCCCAGTAGTAAATCATAGTTATGAAATAAAGGAAAATGCTGATGAATTTTTATGTTGTTCTTGGTGTGTTTACTCACCAGGCGCCAGACTGAAAAGAAATATCACTATTCAACCAAGAGTGAAGGGGGCGAAGGGTAAAGGCCCAAAAATAAAGTTTGAAATCAGGGCGATTTGGCCACCTGCGCATTTTCCCCTTTGTAAAGTGGAAAATTTAATTCGAGAGCGAACGAATTTAATTTGTTTGCCTTTCCAAATGAATTGAATGAACAGTGAATTCAGCCTATCCCAATATCCCACTGGAGGTGGCAGAGGAATCATAGAACTGAAGAAGTTTATCCGAGGGAGAACAGTCATTTTCATTAAAGAAAATCGTGACTGAATAGAGTTTGGTATTTGAATCCATCTCTCCAAATCCAGATTGTCCTGATTCCACAGCTCTAAAAATAGAATTAAAATTGTTTTTAGTTATATTAACTGAAGAACGTATTTTGAATACCTAAATAACGGAACTGTTTCACAAAGGGGTTTCGAGAAATCGCTTTGCAATTGCACATAGCTTCATTCAATGGAAGCAGGGCTAATTTGGACCAATTCATTTTATATCCAGAGAGACTGCCAAAGTCTTTAACAATCGGAGGAAGATACGGTACAGATCGATAGGGCATTACCAAGGCCTACCTCTTTTGAAACTGTGCCGCATGGTTCTTTCTCCCTCTCTCTCTTGATCTTAGAAAGTTCTCTGTAAACGGGGCCGCCCCTCTTCATGGTGTGCGTGTGTGTCCCCAACTGATGATCACACATCCCCATCCCCCATCCCCCTCTGCGGTGTGTGAGGTCATGGGCGCATAGTCTCTCGCTGATGACCTCATGTTCAGATCTTTTAGTGCCGATAGGAGGGAGGGAGGGAGAGAGAGAGAGCGGTTGGAATGGGGACGGGGGGGAGGGGGTGTTATTGACGGGAGGGTTGTGAGAGGAGTGGGGTGTGTTCAATAGGGGGGGGGGGGGGGGAGGAGCCCCTGGGGCACAGGGGCGGGGCGGGTTCACAAGGTGTGGGGGAGGTGAGCTAATTGTTTGGCCAAAGACACAGCGCCTCTAATCCAGTCCAGCTGTAAGAGGGTGCTGACCGGACCGCTGTGTGTGTGTGTGTGTGTGTGTGTGTGTGTGTGTGTGCGCGTGGGAGATAGAGTATCCTAGAATGTGTTTTTGTGCAACCACCATGTATATGCATGTACGCATATTTGGACAGGCCCAGAGAAACTGTAGCGTGTGCATGTGAGCGGAAAGCGTTCTTGTTGTAATACTGTGAGCAAACACTTTCATTGACGGTGTCGGTCTACATGTCTAGCATACGTTTATCCATAATAGCCACCGGCCTGATCCACGCAGGCATGGGAAACGCACTGTGCCACACTCACAGAGGCATTCACAGAGACATGTTTGCTCTGTAATAAATATAAAGGAGATAGCGTCGGTGTTAAGAGGAGCAAGAGCTCTCTCTCTCTCTCTCTCTCTCTCTCTCTCTCTCTGTTTTCCCCCTGCTACGTTGTCCTAAGTGTATTGCGGTCTGCGAGGGAGGCTGGCGATTGGGCCAGCATCTATCACACAGATACAGACTGACACCGCCTCACCCAGACCCCGCTGTGCACTTCGTCTGCCTTCTGTCTCAAGGCTTTCTCGACTCCGATCCCTTTTCAACCTTGGTTCTTGCATTCCACTTGTCCTTTTGTGTGTTTGTGTATGTGTGGGGAGAGGGAGAGAGAGAGAGTGCAGACAAACGCACACAAACACAGACGAGAGAGTGTGCCGATTTTCCTGTGTTCTCTGACTGGGTGCGGCGGTTTTGGAGCAGGACCGGGTGTTTGTGTTTTAGTGGTTTGCCGTGGTGTGCCTTTGGATGTGGTGTGTGCGTGTGTGCTTCGGGATGCTTAAGAGTCAAAAGCCTGAACGCTCGTCATTCGTCGCTGTACACGCGTGTCAGAAGACGCGCGCACACACACACACACTGTGCTTGTCTCACGGCATGGGCCGCTAAATGTTTTCCCCCAAAGTATGTGTCAGCTGTTAATCCCAGTGTGGGTCCTTTCCAGTAAAAGGAGAAAAAAAGGAAAGGCAACCACATTTCCCACTAGCAGCTGTTCCTGGGAAGTAGCTAGCGGTCGAAAGGGGAGAACCGGGCATTGTCCATTCCTCTGCCGCCGTCAGGGCAGCGGGTTTGGTTTGGAATGCGGCCCGTGGTGAATCATTCCCAGCGCCTTTCGGCGCGGTTTCCCCCTGCAGGGGAGGTGACCTCACGCTGACTCATCTGCCTTTATCGGCCTCGGTCTGGAGGCTGGGGAGAGCTCTGCTCTCTGGGGGGGGATGAGGAGGAGGAAGACCATCATGTTGTGAAACCCTGGAAAAGTTTTCGCTTTTCTGCAGGATACTGCAGCTAGTATGCGGCTTGTTGAAGTATTCTTACCGCTATCGCAGTGGTTTGTCATACAATGGCCTCATGGCGGGGGCCGATGAACAAGGTCAGGGTCAACCAAGGATTGGTGCAGTATGACACATGGTGTCTTATCTGTTTGGTCGCGGTGCTCACTCTCTTAACAACCTTCACCTTGGTTCAGAAAGCAGAGCATAAATATATGTTGTTGGATAATCACGGGTGCATTTGCTTTGTCGAACAACCGTGTTGGAACAAGTACTTTAGTACACCTCCACACGATGGGAGACGTTTTCCTGGCTTTGCACAATGCAATCAAAATTTAGAAACCGTAATCTCTTTGAGAGAGGGCGTTTAAAAGATCTGACTTGGAAATGCAATATCTATTTACAGACCCAACATTATTCGTATGGTTGAGATACCTCCATTTTAGTTTTCTTTCGTCTTACCTGTGTGTTTGTACTCAAGCCAGTCTCCTTATATGCAACCATTTTGTGTTGCAACCAACAAACCCAACTCTGACCCATCACCTGTTTAAAGAGGGGAGGTCAGCAGAGGTAACCCAGTGTGTGTCTCCCTCTCCTGCAGTCGTCCCCGTTGTGCGCGGCGGCCGTGCACGCCGGCGTGGTGTCCAATGTGGCGGGCGGCAGGATCAGCGTGGTCAGCAGCAAGGGCATCCCCCACTACGAGGGCACGCTGGCCAACAATGTCACCTCCACCGGGTGAGCGCAGCGCCGGCCATGCAAACTATATAACCGTTATATTGTCTGGCTGTCTGTCCGTCTGTCTGGCCGTCTGTCTCTCTCTCTTTTTCTGTCCGTCTGTCTGTCTGTCCGTTTTTCTCTCGTGTCTGTTTCTCTCTCTCTGTGCCTCTCTTTCTGTGTCTGTTTGCCTGTCCGTCTCTCTGTCTTTCTTCTATTTCTCTCTCTTTGTGTCTGTTTCTCTCTCAGTCCGAGTATTTCTCTGTGTCTCTCTCTGACGCTCTCTGTCTGTCTCTCTTTTCCTCTGGGCATTTCTAGTTCCCTTTGTCTCTGATTCCCCTCATCCCCTTCTCTTAGAGCGAAAGACAATCTTCTTTTGTATTGGTATTTTGGTCGTACACATTGAAATACAGATGAGCCCAGACTTGTCTCTCCCGCAAATCACCAGTTCCATTACGTAAACCCTTTGTTACTCGAGCAATCAGTTGTTGTTGGATCAGATACGAGTGACTGCATGATAGACAAAACAAGAAATAAGGCTATCGCTGCAACTTGCTCTGACTGAGTGGCGTGATTATTCGAGGTGAGCAGAGCTACACGCGTTAAGTGTTTTTCTAAAGATCTCTGCAGAAGCATGTTTCAGCCTCCACTCTGTTTGCCCAACCCTTTTCTTTTAAGACCCTATTGATTGTCAAACTAGTTTTTCCTGCGTTCCTTAATCTCAAGCCATCTCGCCTTGATGACTGGAGCTGTCTAAACAATATCCACGTCTCTCCACAGGGGGTACTTGTCCAACAGCCTGTTCACCTTCAAAACCAGCGGTGAGCCTGTGTGTGTGTGTGTGTATGTGTGTGTGCATTGTTAAACGCACGTCATTGTGTCTCTGACGCACCGCTCGAGTACTGACGGTTCCCCCCCTATATGTGCCGCTAGGTTGCTACGGCACTCTGGGGCTGGAGTCTGGGGGGGTGAACGACCTCCAGCTGTCGGCCTCCTCCTCGTGGAATTGGCAGGGCGCGTGGAACGCGTCTGGCGCCCGCCTCAAGACCTCGGGACTCCCCTGGGCCCCGGCCGAGCTCGACCAGGCGCAGTGGCTGCAGGTGGACCTGAAGAGGCCCACGAGGATCACAGGTGACCCACTCACAAACACGCAAACGCGTGCGCCCCACACGCACACAAACACACACACCCCACATGCACGAGTTGATGCGTACTGACGTTTTATTTGATCACCTTGAAGTAGCCAGGAGTTGAGGTCAACTGGTCATTTTTGAGTCATATTTGAGTTCCTCCAGGGCTTCTGAAGAAACATAGCACTTTGGGATTACCTGTTGTGCGTTTCATAGTGGGATGATTAATGAAGGCCTATAGTTCCGGCTCCTCTGTGACAAAAGAATAGTCCTGCCTATTGTGAGTTCTAGTGAGCGGTGTTGAATATCTTGCTAGAGGACACCAAGCCTCTTTTTCTTTGCCAAAACCAGTAATTCTGTGTTGCCAAGCACCCTCCCTGCGCGTCTTAGCCATTAGCAGCTAGCCTCCACTAACATGGACTCTACTGTGTTTCTAGTCCTGTGAGGCCATCCTGATGTTCACCCTAGGGTTTCAGCTTTATTTGTCACAAATATGAACTCGGCCTGTCTTTGCTCTTGCTGAATAAAAGCAAAATCAGATTTAGTCTATTTTGGCCGTTACTGTTTTGACGCTCCACAGATCGCTGCACTTTCCTCGGGCGCAGCCATTTTGTTTTTAATTCAGCAGACCGCGCTTTTGATTCGCCAAGAACTTAAACTCCCTCCCACTGATTGGTCTGGACATTTAGGATTTTTTGGAAAGGGCTTTCAACGGGATCGAGGCCAGACTGACCTGCAGAGATGAACATCACGTCAACTCAGAGATCAGGACGGTCTCGCACACCTGCTATGTCTCACCCCCACCCCCCCCCCCCCCCCCATGACGTTGCAGGGATCACCACCACGGGGTCCACACTGAGGGGGCACATCTGGTACGTGTCGGCGTACCGTGTGCTCTACAGCCTCGACGGGCTGAAGTGGCTCGCCCACCGGGAAGGCGATTCCACCCAAGACAAGGTGCTCCACGAGGCGAAAATCCATATCTTAGTGTGTGTGTCTGTGTGCACATGTGCTGTTTTTTCTTCCTTTCAAATTAGTGTAAATGGACAAAAATGTCACTTAAGGGGGGACTGGCGGGGCGGGGCAGAGCACTCAGATTGTTTCCATGGTAACAGGCTATTGACTGAGGCATGTTTATGGCAGGAAATGGGAGCTGTCTTGATGCTGGCGGTTGGACCTAAGTGCTATGATAGACAACTCAGGACACCAGGGCATCCATAATGAATGCGTATCGATTCTGCGGCTGGAAGTTATGGGCATGAAGCTACCACGCCACAGTTTGCTAGCTACGGCCCGCTTATTTCAAAATCTGTATCATTATTAATAGTCCTTCTTGATAAGACATTCTTAATCTTTCCGATATAATGTGTTTTCAGTTGAAAAATACGAAAGCCTCCGAGTGTGTTTTTATTGATGTCTTGCTATGACTATTAGAATATCCCTGTTAACTTTGTTACCTTGCAGATTTTCCAAGGCAACACCAACAACATGCACGAAGTGAGGAATAATTTCATCCCCCCGATCGAGGCGCGGTACGTGAGGATAAACCCCACCCAGTGGTACCACAGGATCAACCTCAAGCTGGAGCTGCTGGGCTGCTTGCTTCCCATGGGTGAGGGATGGACGCTCAGCGGTAAACCCTTTGGAATCACTTTAAGCCCAACGGCGTGTGTGCGTGCGTGCCTGTGTGCGTGCGCAGCTCAACATGAGTCAGGCTGTGGTTCGTCAGACAAGAGACGCCCGGTCTGCGTTCTGTTCGGCTCCGTAACATACAATCTAGATCCCTGGTGTGCTGGGTGGGGGACGGACGTCGTACATTACATTCTGGAGTGTATCTCGAAATGAATGCGCTGACCTTGGTCGTCCTCTCCTGTACAGTGAGCCCGAGGAGTCGTGTTACCCGTCCTGTTGAACCTTCTCATCGCCCCCCCGTGGTCACCAACACACCGCCACAGTACAGTCACATCACCCACACCCCCGACATCCGGAACACCACCATGCCGCCGCACACCAGCAAAGGTGAGCGAGAGACCGCCAGCGCTGAAGGGTCTCGGGCGATGAGCACACAGCCGTGTCGGGGCAGATGCTAAATATTTTTTTTAATTGTCAGGTCAGTAGGAAGCAAGCTAAGAAAAAAAAAATTTGTGCTTTGTTTAAAACGGGACCTTTTTGGTTTTGCTTTACGCTGCGTTCACATGGATTTAGGCAGACAACGGACTGCAAATTAGATATCATTTCAATGGATGAGAGCAGGATGGTAAACTAGGCGAGGCGGGCAGAAGATATGGGCTACAGTAAGGGCAGATGGCATTGCCGTCCAAAGTTAAAATTTGAACTTTGAACTTTTTGCTGTCCTTTTTGCTGTCTCTCACACAAGGAAAAAAAATATCTGGACAACAGAAAGCCTATCTTTTTGCTGTCACACATCAAGCTGCAACATATGAAGTAATGCATTTAATCATACCTTCATATGTTAGTTTTGCCATGCTGCCATTCCGTCAGACTGTTTGTTGTTCCTGTTCCGTTCAGAAGGTGACCTCCACCTGCCTGAACCCATGTGACCTCAATTAGGCTCAACATTTGGCCAAAAGACAATTGACATCAGTGAATACAAACAAAGTTTTTGTTTTTCTCAAACATAGTGAATTGCAGCAATAAGAAAGCCATAGAATTACCCTGTCCATATCCCTTTAAGCATGTTATGTTTTCTTTACGGCGGTCCCTTCTCCCGTCATTGAGTGTGTTTCTCAATGTTCCCAGACGTGGCGCTGATTGCTGTGCTGGTGCCAGTGTTGGTCATGGCCTTGACGGCACTGATCCTGACCGTGGTTTGTGCGTGGCACTGGAAAAACAGGTTACTTTCACCTTTACGTTCCTTTTCATTATAGTGCAATTATAACACAATGGATGCCTCAAGTAGCGGTGCTCACTGGACACAGGTCAAACAAAACCTAACGTGACCTCTTTGCATCGTTTGTCCTTCTTTTGTAGGAAGGGGAGCACGGAGGAAACATATGACCTTCCTCATTGGGATCGCACAGGTATGACAAAAACAAAGATGTTTCCTGTATTTTATTCAGGAAGAAGTTTGCCCACGTTGTGAGCCTGATGTGGCAAATCAATCTCTGTCTCCCCCCCCCCCCCTCCTCTTCCCCATTAGACTGGTGGAAGAGCATGAAACAGCTGCTGCCATCCAAGATGGCGGAGAGGGATGACTCGGTGCGCTACAGCAGCGACCTGAGCCGGCTGCGAGGGAGGGTCATCGCCCCGAGGCTCCACGCCGAACCTGCAGGTTAGACTCCGGTTGACCCCCCCCCCTACCCCCAGCAGACGACACAGAACAGTGGAGCAACAGATGCAGGCGCTTTAAAGACGCCTCGGCAGATTGCTTTGTCAATCCTTCTCCACTGTTTTAACAGGAGGATCGGCCGAGCTCTTGCAAGGGCTTTCATTTTTTATCAAATATTATCTCTTCACTTCCGAAATCAGCTCCTCGTCGTCGCTGGATATTCTGGCACCCAAAGTTGGACGCATTAAAACTTTAACTGGGGGAGAAAAATATGACAGAGAAAGGCGCTTGGCACAGGCGTAATTGATAGGCCAAACAATGGGGCGGAGGGCGTGCGGTCCGCGTGCCAGAGTGGGTGATCGAACCTCTTTGTGTTTCTACATCCACCTCAGAGTACGCCCAGCCGCTGGTGACGGGCGCGGTGACCTCGCTGGGCGCCCGCTCCACCTTCAAGCCCGAGGAGTCGCCCACCAGCCCGGGCTACGGCGGCCCCGAGCTGTACGACGCGCCCATCCCGCCGGACGTGTACCACGCCTACGCCGAGCCCCTCCCGGCCTCGGGCTCGGAGTACGCCACGCCCATCGTGATCGACAAGGCCTGCCACATCGCCGCCAGCGCCGCCGCCGCTAACCACCAGGCGGCGGCGGCCGCCGTGTCCAGCTTCATGGGCGGGGGCGGCGGCGGCCCCCACCTGATGCTCACCAAGATGGACAGCGGCAAGCACGGCGGAAAGCACGGCGGCCGCTCGGCGTATGACACGCCCAAGAGCGCCAACGGACAGGCCACGCCCGCCGAGGAGCTGACCTATCAGGTGCCGCAGAACGGCAGCCACAAAACCATGGGGAAGTGCTGAGGTGGCGCTCACGGCGTTTCAGATAGCGCTTCAAATAGGCCCCGCCCCCCAGAGCCCTCGCTGTTGGACGAGGTGGCGGGGGGGGCTGGTTGAACTGTAAAAGTGACGTGCACATTTGATGAGCCCTTGACCAAAAAGATTCTTGTTTGGGGTGTGTGTGTGTGTGTGTGTGTGTGTGTGTGTGTGTGTGTGTGTGTGTGTGTGTGTGTGTGTGTGTGTGTGTGTGTGTGTGTGTGTGTGTGTGTGTGTGTGTGTGTGTGTGTGTGTGTGTGTGTGTGTGTTTCTACCTGTCTTTACATGGCCGCAGTGTGCTCGCCTTGTGCCATAACAGTCCGATCACTGAAACCTCAAAGATGAATGTGTTTGTCTCAGACGTGAGAGGGGCGTACACAGAGGTGCCGGGACGAGCTGACTACTAATGAACGAGCGAGACTTGGTCCCCCTTTCTGTGATTTAGTACACGTTTTCTTTCTCGTGTTTTGTTAAACTGTGATATCTGCAATCGTTTTTTTTTTTCTTTTTATCAGGTACTGAGCTTGGTCTTTCTGACAGTCATTATGAATTACATATTCATTACATCAATTCAAGGGATTTCTTTACTCTCCTAACAGAACCTTTGTATCAAAGGGGGGATCCCTCTGTGTAGGTTATCTCAGACCTACGAACATCTGAAAAAAGAAATATGAACGGTACTTTATTTTTCGAGGCGTCGTCTCTCTTTAAGAACACCCTAACCTTGCATCAGTTTGTGAAATTCACATTTTCTGCAAATCTCACATTTTTTAATGATTATTTATTATTCTTTCATCATCCTGCTGATGGGAAACTCATTTTATCTTCTTTTCTTTTTTCCTAATAACAAATCGACCCAACCACTATGACCCAACCGCTGACTCCAAATCAGACCTATTGTTTGCACTGTTGCTGAAGCTTCAATGTTCATTGATATGTACTGCCAGAACCTCAGATGTAGGCTCTGTGTGGACTTGGAGAAGAGGGAACCAAAGGGTCAATCTTGAGGAGCTGCCCCAGAAGAGGAAATGCTTCTTCTGTTTAAGACCAAATGTTGACTTTGTTTTATAATAGTTTATTTCCCCCCCCCCCCCCATAACAAGTCTTATTAGTGCGGTTTAGAACAGTTTATATAGATGAAAAATAAATAAATGAACACTATTGTGTGATCAGCTAGCTGGTCGGGTACCAAAACCAAGGCAAAGGGGAGAGACCAAAAGATGCATTGGCTGATACTTTTCGTTTAGATGATTATATTGTTCCTAGTGATCGCCTTGTGTGCGTCCGAGCATGACGTATATCTATATAATGAGATGACTGTATCCGTGTGAATCAAAATGTGTCTCTGTATCTGAATGTGGGTCCCTCGATGTTGTTTTTAGACGGAATGCGGCTTGCAGTTATAGAATAGGACTATTCATTGTCTTAACAAGGTATCCACTAGTGCCAGCAGTCCTCTTCTTCAAAGCCCCTCGTACCCGGGGATTCTGGGAGATGGAGTTTGTAAGGGCAAAGGAGGAGGCTGGTGTTCTACGTTCAGAGACAGAAATGCGCTGTCGTATAGGAGTTTTGTATTTCACGGCTAGAGCTCCCTATCCGTTTTGCTTTAGTTAGTTCTAGATGCCGGGCGTTCATGCCGTATGGAGCTCACTCTAATGGGTTGGTTGTTTCTGTGATTCTCACTCATTGTACATAGAGAAATAAAGAGTTTCTAAAAGTGCGACGTCTTTCGTCTTCTCAAACTATCCAGTTACAATGGGGGCGATTTGGGATCTCCACTCATGCGTTTTTTTTTATAACACGCCAGTTAAAAAACTTACAACAAATAAAGATTTTTAGGCATCCAGCTATTCCTTTTCAATTTCATATGGTCAAGATGCAATTCTGACAAAAAAATAAATCAAAAATAAATGGTGCAAATCGTAACTGAAACGTAACACTGTCACCTGCTGGTCAGATTTATATCCATTTAAATGATTGGATTTTGGTAATCCTTTGCAGTTTAATTGCTGCAAAAATACAAATGCTTACATGAATGTCACAAATGGAGGCATGGATTTAATTTATGGTGTTAGAGATATTTACCACCAATTTATTGGGTATAAAAGCTGTCTCAGGCAATAGCATACAATTGGAAAAATAGAAGCTAAATCTGACAAACTTGTTTGATTTCCAGTATCACTCCACTCCCAAAATTAAACAAACAAAACAATCTCAGCGATTGACATTCAAGTGCTGAAGTGTAAACATTGACACTTTATACAAGTTTTACAGAAAAGTGCCGTCATTCGTTCATGTTCTTAGCATCCTTGCCAAACTTCCACCAGATGACAGTGAGAAAGATCGCTATGATGAACACCAGGCCGCTGGTCACCAGGTAAGCAATGGGCAGGAAACGGTTCTGGCCTCCGAACCACGTCACTGTAGACAGCACCACCTGCTTTCTGCCCTTGAAGTACTGTACGGGGAAGTCTGACACAAAGGTTAAGGAAAACCAAATAAATGTATTAACAGAAGTAACCCAAACATACCTGGCCTTAAAATAGATTATTTTTAGTGGGAGATGTCTAAGACTCTGGGCTTATGAGCAGTGTAAGGAAAAAAAAGATTTAGTCAGTGTAGGCCAACACTGGGAAACAGAGAGTGGACTGACACTTAGCAAGGGTACCTCATTTCCTGTTGGATAGGCCTTTTTTTTTTTGGCCAACCTCACTCCTAAATCCTTATCTACTGATAACATTTCTGCCCTCCATTTCAATTTTATTTGAATAAAACAGCCGGACAGAAGCCCCTCTCGTGAACTGAACCGCTGAATGGATACTGTAGACGATGTCGATGCTGTAGTTCCCAGCAGGCAGTCCATTGGTGAAGGGCTCCTGGGTTCGTACCAGGACCCCGTAGAGCTTCTTGAAGTTGGGGAAGGCCGCCTCCCGCATCCACACGATCAGGTCCTCGTTGATGAAGCCGTTGTTGGTGGCGTCCAGTGGATCCAGCAGGTACACAGGCTTCTGCCAGTATGGGGGACTGGTTGTGCCTGTGGGTTGGTACGTTGGATTCAAAGTACCGCAGTGTGCAGTCAGGAACGCCGAATGGATGAGGTCAGAACATTCTGTTGAGATAGCAAAGAAGACAACTTCCACCCTGGTATCCAGGAGCAAGATGTTTTCCTTTACCTTCAAACACCTGGGCCAGGGTCTGGCTCTTGTTCTTGGGCGGGTTGCGGAACTTGACATTCTCGTCGGTGTACCAGGCGATTCCCTTCCTGTACAGAGGGACGGTATTGATGGGGTCGCCGGGTTGACCTTGGTACTGCAGAGCGAAGGAGTCTGGAATGTTACGGAAACAACAAACGCGTCAGCTCAATTCTTCTTTGTTCTTCCCCGACATAATTTCTCCCTTGATAATTATGGGGAATTTTTCCTTTAGCGCTTGAAAAAGCTTAAGGGTAGGGTGTGTCATATAACGTGGGCCTGTGAAGCCGTTTGAGACTATCTGTTATTAAGGGCGAGTCCAGAACGAAGGTGTGTGTGATGAGGCAGTTAAAGATTGTGTAGGGTGTCCAAAATAAGTTGGGAGATAAGTTAGGACATCTCTGTTTACCGTTGAACATGCTGTTGGCTACAGCACCACATGGAGCAATGGGAACGTCCTTTTCATCCCTTATATATGGCTCACAGTATGAGCTCGGGTTCTAGAGGAAGGAAGAGGTTAATGGGACAACATTGCTTGGCAACTGCAAAGGTCTACTGTTCCTCCAAATTGGGTCATTGAAAAGCTGTGTCCCGCCCACAACTCTGGTTTTAGGAAGAAACCTCACAAAGGTTCGCCGAAATTTGACTTCCACATGGTCCTTTAAGAGACTGTAAATAGAAAGCTTGAGAAGATAATGCTGGATAAACATTCTATATTACCTTTATATACACCTCTACTTCTAGAAAACACATACTATCTATATAGTGGACACGATATGACCCAAAGGACACGATTATCCCAAATGTATAAAGAATCAAAGAAGCTGAATGAAAGGAGGATTCAAAATTCCGGCAAAGTCCACCAGGACAAACTGAAAGGTGGAATGCATAGCGGTAGTGAGAAAACTGCCAAACTAAAGGCAAGGCAAGGCAAGGCAAGGCAACTTTATTTATATAGCACTTTTCATACACAAGGCAGACTCAAAGTGCTTCACATACATAAAGCGAAGCTTTAAAACATAAATGTGCCAAACCTTGAGATTTTGCTTTCTGCCAACCATCTGTGCATCATCCCGGGAGTCCATGTACTTGCGGAGGTTCTGGTGGAAGTTCTGGAGCCCGTAGTAGAAGAAAACATCACCCTGGACAGAACAAAGACTCGCATCAGTCAAGATCAGCATCCTTCATTTGAAATCATCAAAAAATATAGGTATAATGCATGGATATAGATCCAACATTTGGATTTGGATGTTTACCTTAAATTCGTGTTCAAGAGTAAACACCACTCGACATGAGCAGGATTTTCCCGCATTGGAGACATTTTTAAGGGATTGAAAGCAGTTGTTACATGTCCCGGCCTCTGTATAGTCCAACTAAGAAAGGGAGGGAAAATAGGTAGTGTAACTACTATACTACTACAATATTGTTGATCTTATTGCGATCAAGACCACAATCTCCTCCAATCCCTCCTTTTTATTGCATCTATCTTATCAGAACATGACCCATACACCTTGTAGCGTCATTCAATGTTTCGTACATGTATTCTAATAATGTTCTCAAATTCAATACATATTTCCATTATGGACCCATCTCTGGGTGTCAACTCAAATATAAAATGTGTCCCGATTCTTGCAACAGACCTCAAGAAAAAAAACACACGCACCTTCATTTCCTGTGTGCCCTGTACGGTGATGAGCAAAGACACTCCCACCACCAGGCACAGCACAGCCATGCAGTACATGAAGGGCAGGACTGTGCTAGTCGTTAGCATGGGGGACCAAGCCGGGAGACGCTGCTGCATGAAGGCCGAGTTGTCCGGCCTATGAGCCAGGGGCCCAGTTTTGGCCGCCTCTTTACCCATGAGAGGGGGTCCCAGCGGTGGGCCGATAGGCGGAAGAGGAGAAGGATCACAGAGCAAACAGGACAACCTTCTCTCTACGACTCGTTCCGGTTCTGTGTTTCAGCAGCGGTGCTTCCCCCAGTGTTTTCACTCACTATTACTCCAGTGGACTCTGCCAAGAGGCTTTCCCAGCAGGCCTTGCATTGTGGGGACAGACCTTTGAAACAGACTGTTGGCTGGCTGTTACATATTAACCAAAGCAATAATATTACTTCCTCATTCTAATCTCCAACCCGCCGCCCCGTTTGGCTTTACACTTCAGCCAGTCACGTTTCAGCAAAACATTGTTATCTGTTGTTTAACAGGCCAAGAAAAACAAATAGCAAACAAAAAGTCATCCCTCCCCCTTGAAACGGTACAACGTAGTTTCCAGAAATCCTCCCGTTTTTCATGCGTTCGATCTGCTTTTGTTTACAGGATGTTCGGTCCAAGGGGGCTGACTAGTGGGCGGGTAGCCTTGTGACCTCACATCCTCAGTAGGTAGGACCTCTCTTGCTCAAAGTAAACAAACACAGGCCGGTTCCACTCTGTTCCCGCTCCGTTTATTAAATTCTTCCCAGTGGGACTCAGTGTTGACCTTGACAAATGAGCAAACATCAAAGTAATGAAAATGTCTTTTAAAGTACTAAATCAACACAATTAGCGGATGGCATTGTTACAGAAAAACACAACAGAGAACTCAGGAAGCCATTAAGAAAAGTTTGGAGCAATCATCAAAGTCAGCTTTTACTTAGAACAGGCCGATTTTGACCTTGCCTTCCCTGCATCCTTTGAGCGCCCCTGTGTCCAGCAGCTTCAGCAGGTCCACTTTGACCTGAGAATGACAAACATGCATCAGACAACATCAAATATCACCTGACAAATGTCCACTTTGGGCCAGAAGAGGGCAGCAGCAGCACATATTATATTCTGCCATTATCCAACCCATGCTGCTAGATGTTTCTTTGAGATATATTTAATGAGATATTAGAATCGTTTTATTTTTGAAGGAGTCTGTGACTTGCCTTGGCTCAAGCTTTTCAGTGCCAAGTTTAATCCTGCGTCTCTCTGTGTACATGAAAATAAATTATTTAAATAAAAATAATCACACCTCTGGAATATCAGCCATCCTTCTGTACTTCACGTCCCTCCAGTTCCAGTCCAGCACCAGGTGTGTCAAGGACTGCAAGCTTAAGCCCTCTAGATGAGGGGGTCAGAGTTCAAAGGTCAGAAGTCTTTCAGACTTGCAACTACCATGTAAATGTAACATTATGTAGCGCCTTTGACAATTAAGCCATCTAATAAAATATACACCTGAGAATACATGACAAGAATTGGCTGGATGATCTTTGTGAAGACGTTATGACTCATCAGCCGTATACCTCAATATTAATACTCGGAGACAAATTAGTAACCAAGTTTCGGTGGCAAGAAGAGTTAGCGCCACTTTGACTCAGTAAAGTACAAGCCATGGGGAGGGGGTTAGATGGAGGCTGTGGCTACATCAGGCCTACCTTTCTCTATCAGAGCCTGGAGCCTGGCAGGCGTGCCCACTCCGATGTGGGTGATCCCCTTCTGCAGTAGCTTCACCTGCTCCTCCACCTGAGCAGAATACACAACAGAGTTCACCCCAGTCCCCGGCTGCACCCCGATACCAGCCAATCAGTGAGTTCATAAGCCGGTGAATGTGGTGAACGGGAATGATCCTCTCCACAGTACCTTGATATGTTTCGCAAACAGTTTCATCACTTTGGCGTCGCCCTTGAAGGTGGTCAGCTGCCTGTTGTTGGGGACAAACCAGGAGGACACTTTAGAACCCGGCCGGAGAGGTACAGTACAGAGAGGGCGGACCATGTGACCGGCCGGCGGTCGGTGGTTACTTACTTAATGAGCTCGATGGTTCGCAGGGCGGAGCTGCAGACGATGAGGAGGGGCACGGAGTTCTTCTCAGTGTGCTGCTTCTGGACCTTGGCCCATTTGGGGCAAACTGAACGTAGGGAGGAAGTGAGTCGTTTGCGCACATGAGCACGAGCAGCATTGAACCTTTTTTCAACACAAATCTTAATTTCGGGTTGTACTCAATGGTCGGCACAAATTGTAGTCGCAGTGTAAGCGATCTTCTTCAACCTGAACATGCACGTAAGATTGCGGGTAATATGTCTTCAAAGTCGTGTTCCGGGAGAGGAAAATCACAAATTTCATGGGGGGAGGGTCCCCGAAAATGGCAGCCCTTTGGATCTACGTCACCATCTGAGACGTTCCGTGTGTGTTCAATGGGACAAAGGTTGAGATTAAACATTAAGAGCCACTCACCTTCTTTCAGATAGGAGGACAAGCTGTGGGTCAAGTCGTTGCATGTCAGGAAATTGGAGTCTATGAATAGATAAAGAACAACTCGATGAGTGAACTGGTCAACTTTTGTTATCTACTAGTTTGTTTCTCCTCACTGGGAAGCCCCCCCTCTCCCCGCTCACCCTTCAACTTCAGCTCCTCCATCTCGATAACGGAGCGCTTGTCTGAGAAGTAATCGATGACGGTCTTCTGCAGGTCCGCTGGGCGGCCTGCTTTAGGCTCAGACACCGCCAGAACGTCTGTGATGGTCTTCTTTTTCTGCACAAAACACACGTAGTCATACTTGTAGCCCACACGGAGGCCATGAGGACCAGCTTTAAACACGTAATTTCTTCTTCGCGCCAGCAGGGGTCACTGCAGACACTCACCCTCCGTTTCTTTTTGGGGTTCGCTGCCTTGTCAGCGTCATCTTGTTCCTTTTCCTGAACAACGATAGACTCCTTCTGTGGAGAAAAGATTGCACATCATTTAAAAAAATACGTATTTATGCCGCAGGAAATAGAATAAGCCTGTTTAAACAGAATTCTGGGCAACACATGAGCATTATTCATGTTGTTTGTGCAGTATATTTACAGGGTTTAGTCAAGTGCAAGACATTCTTTGGAACAATAAAACTTAATTTGCAGGTGCTACTAACTAAATAAAACCTCAGTGCGTCATGTGCTAAAAACTAAATTTAACATCAGTGATGTCATGTTTCCAAGAAAGCTTGTAAAACAATACGATTCAACAGTTAAATCAACCTCAGCGTAAGATAAAATAGCGGAGACTTCCGACCCAACGGCAAACAGCAATACCTGGCCAGCCTTTTTCTTCTTCGGTGCCTTCGCTAGCGGCTCTGTTAAACCCTTCCTCTTCTTCCCGGTTTTGGTCTGTGTCGGTTGCTGCTCTGACAGGCTTTTTTTCTCCTCTACCTCTTCTTCTTTATCAGACACATCTGAAAGAAAAGAGAAAAATGCACTCATTACAATGCTAGCGATTTACTTATAATGCGGGTGCACGTCTGAAAAGGACCAAGGCCACGGAGCTGTTTAAAGCTTAGGTCTGTCAGACGTAGGTCTGACCCAAGGTCAGATTGAGAAAGAAAGATCTGTCGTACCACACTGAAGTGAATCTCCTCGTTCTTCTAAAAGGCAGAATTCAACATAAACAGCAGAATACACCCATCACAAGTCACAGAATCAATACAATCTATAGCACGCACAGTCGTCCTCCCTTCGTCCTCCTCCACCCCTTTTCAGCCCAGGGCTCCGACCTCGTGCAGTGAAGCCAGTGAGGTGGGGCGACCGCAAACACTTACTCGTAAATACCTGAGCTTTAATTACGACCGGAACACGCCGGCCGCAGAACCCAACTATAGCCTAGTATTTCGGACCCATTGTCCTAGTTGTGCCAATACAGGTGGAAAATATTAAGTGCAGATCTTAATTTTACAAGGGTATCCGAGGCGATGAAGGTGAGGTGGGAAGGCGCATTCCTATACCTCTGCCGGGGGTTTACGTCGTCTTTTGAGTGGCCTGCCAGAGTCGTAATTCACACATGAATAAAACATCCTTCTGTGTGCACGCTGCTCGGGAGTGCTTGACAACCGCTATTCTCGTCGGGGCTTCAAACAAGGCCGCTAGACGTGAACATGTTCCACGGCTAGACTATGAGAGTGCATGGGAGGGTCAGCGGAGGACGGGAACGCCAACAAGCGTGAGGGATTGTGGTTATTATGAATATCCTTAACATCATCTTTGTTTATCATCCCTTTAGTTTGCAGCCCTGCAGGTCATGATGTGAGGCCAGGTACCCAACAGCGCTGTCAGCGGGGAGGAGAGGCGGGGGCACCCAGGGCCCAACAACGCCACAGCACGACGCTGGATGCTTCCCACCTTTGGGCTTTGAACCTCCCATCAAGCCAATTCGCCAATGGCACGGATACCGGCCTAAGCTAAAAAAAAACACACGCTCTTGCAGGAATACCAATGGCGTTATCCCCTATTAAAAACAGGAATCTTGCAATATTCATAGACTAGGCCTGGACTCTGCATGTAGTAGGTATCAGTCCATCTAAAGTTGTTTAAGGTCAGGGGTAGGATTAGCACCTGAAAAAAGCAATAGAAGTATTTGGAGGTGCTCACTCAGCATAGCGTTTCGCTGGAGACCTTAGCTGTAATGCTTCCCCGCACAGATTAAGGGGAGGGTATTTCCATGAGTGCATGGCCTTCGTGTGGAATTAACGGCAGTTGCGTTGAAGCTTTTATAAAAGAGTATATTTGGACAAAAGGGGTCAGGTGGGGTTGTGTGATGCATTTAACTCCCCTCCAAACTCTCTAGGGAGCTCTCGGGCGGGTGTCACAGCCGGCTTAAAATAACACGGTGACAATTCCTTACAAAGAACTCCCTGAACCCTCCCTCCCATCCTGCATATTGGCTTGGCTCTCCAAGATTGCAAGAATCTTAAACTCTAACGTACCACGTAATTTTAACTAGCCTCTCTTCTTTTAGAAGCAGCCGCTTGCTGCCCCCGCATCACTGCACTACTTGTGTGACCTGCCACTTCGTATCGGTGACCACGAAGCCCTCATCTTGTGCGTCTGTCCGCGATCCCACCCCCTCCCCCTTAAGCCACCCATGCAGTCATCTGCCACCAGTAAGGGGCTGTGTCTTTGCCTTCTGAGTGACCACACCCACCGGTGACAGACCAAGCCGACCGGGAAGACCTCATTGGATGACCCAGTCCCTTTGAGGGAAAAGAAAAAAAATAGAGATGACAATCTGGAGCATTCTAGGGACGAGACAGGGGCCAATGGTTGAGGACAAAAGGAGTGATGGAGGAAATATGACTGCAAGGATAAGATGATGGCTAGAAGAGCAATTAAGGACATAAAGGTGGATGCAAAAACACTGAAGACAGTTTCCATGGGGAAGAAATAGGCCTGACCCTCATACCTCCATATTGTTGAAAAGGTAAGTTACTTCTTACGTTATAAAAAGTGCTTTATCAGGATATATTCATGATTTTGAGTTTTGTTTTGTTCAGATGTATAAGGGTGTGTTTCAAACTGTCTGTGGTTCCTTGCATACTTGTCACTTAACATTTTAATACATGGGTGTCCTTCCCAATGTAAGGTGTATTTATTATACATCAAGGGTCGGTGGAAGAAATAAATGTACATCAAATCCATATAATTTCCACATCTTTTAATTTAAATAAATAAATGTCACATAAGGAAATAATTAAAACATTACGCAAATCTCCACTCTGCTCTGCCCTATGGTGGCCTGAGATTAGGATACCCCCATCTTAAATTCAGGGGTGCTGAAGTGGCAGCCAGATTGACGGTGGGGGTTTAGAGTCCCTGCATGTAATCTCTTTATTACCACAAAGACCACCCTGACAACATGTCAGAGGTCCAGCATTGCTAGATTTCCCTTGTGCGTGTGTTTCTGCTGATTCAGCAAGCCGAGCTCCTGGGTTGACGTGGTGGAGGAGGATGAGTATGGGATACCCAGGTGGGGGGGAGAGTTGGGCTGCATCATCCTCCCCAGGGAAGACTGCGAGAGCGCACCCGGCTAAGCAGGCAGGGTATACAGTATAGCCCAGAATCCATTCACACGTTTGCACATTGTGCAGTGCTGTTAGAATAGCAGCTAATTCAAATCAGTGTAGGGTATTGTCCAAAATTGCACTTCCCTGGAGAAGACTCCAATAATAAAAGCGATGCTAGTTTAGAAAGTACTACTATCACTATGAAGTACCAGGACTCTGATACTTTGCAAGGTGCTGTTGAACATAATCACCTGATGTAACCATGGAAAAGGCAACATATTTTCTAACAAAAGAGTTTAACTTTTAATAAACAACAAAACAAGCAGGAATTATTGTTTCAGATTAGCTCAAATTTGCCAAATGATAAAAAAAAAGAAAAGAAATTTGCTTGGTGCCCTCACTGTGTGAAAGCTTGGGGTTATATGTTCTTGGATGACCCATACGAAGCTGAACACCACAGATATCCCTTAACCCTTGACCGTGGCATCCCCAGGCCAGATGGCGGTTGCAGGGGAAACGATCTACCTCTTTATGAATATATACTAGGTCAATGCGTTTCGGCTCAGATTACCCAAGATCAATGAAGGGGGAAATGGCTCCACCGAGCCCATAGGCAGAGAAACAGGCCGGCGCGGTTGCCTTTAATAGATTATCAATGGAGGTGACTGGTTTTAATGGGTGGTCGATGGCGCGGACTAAGTTTTAATGGGACCCGATAGATTGTTTTCAGCAGGACGGCTGAATCGTCGGCGTACAGATAACGCCTTGAAGGTTGATTGATCGAGGATATGAGGGGCTGGTTGCAGGCACCCTGACACAGCGGCGGATACTTAAAATGCTCCCCTCCCTGTTGCCCTCCCCCTGTCGTTCTGGGGTGATTATCCCATGGGAACAGATAAAGCTAAGTGGCCCCAGAAAAGCTCTTAATCGCTGCCATACTTTACTCCATTAGTCTGATTAAAGATACACCGCACACCTGTGGAGGGGCACAGGACACGGTGATTGCAACCAATATGGTCCTTATAACCCCTTCGCAGCTCATCCAATTACCCTTCATAGAGGGCCTACACACACACGGGCGCGCGCACACACACACACACACACACACACACACACACACACACACACACACACACACACACACACACACACACACACACACACACACACACACACACACACACACACACACACACACACACACACAGGGCCTGTAAGTCCTGTGTGGAGGCAATACTGCGGGATACTTTTGTTTATGGTCATGCCAGGATTTATGAGTTTCCACAAAGAGCAATATCGTACCTTCTTTAAAATCGATTTGAAAAGGGTTGAACAATCGATAACTAATCCAGGGACAGGTTCCTATGGCCCAGTTTCGGGATTACACTTATTGGTCTTGGAGGCCTGCAGTTTCCTCTTTGTAAATTCACTATTGAGCATGTGTTATTGTTAAATCAATAGCGGATTTAAGGTACACTTACAATGTACAACAAGCAGCGTGTACTGGAATGAGACATTACGAGCAAAATAGATGAAAACAAGGGGGGAAACAACCATTTTTGATTGCTTACAACATTCAGCCCGTTCTTTACTCTCCAACAGACAAGTCTCTTTCCAATTCGCCATAAATATTAGGAGGGGAAAATAAATGTGACCGTTCTCATGTTACAATTTATTATATATTTGACTGTTAGACCTAGGTTGTTAAAACGGAGAAGAGGAAATTTATCTAATATGGAATAGAAAAGCCTGTGTATTAATTTGATCTTGCCCACTCGGGGCGTTCCAGTATTCGTGTTAACAGCACAGCAGTGCCAAAAGGTTGCACAGAAAGAAGGTGGCCACCAGGGGGAGCACCAGAAGCATAGAATGAGAAAGTATCTCATTCTATGGCCAAAGAAGTAAAAGACAAGGTAATTACTTTGATATAAAATGATCGTTGGCTGGCAAACTATCGTTGTGTTCTTGGAAATTTTATATGTCTATTTATATTTTTAATGGTTCATGAAGGTCTCATGGGCATGATGTTTTCTAGTACAAGCAGATCCCTGGTTGACAGCCACAGCGATAAATCCAAAAACATTCCCAAAACTTTTCTGAAGTTCAAATTCGGTTACATAGCCAGCATAGATCTTAATCAAATAGGCAAGTTTGGGAATATCTTGTGCTTGTCCATGGTTGGTGTCTGTGTGTGTGTGTGTGTGTGTGTGTGTGTGTGTGTGTGTGTGTGTGTGTGTGTGTGTGTGTGTGTGTGTGTGTGTGTGTGTGTGTCAACACACAGCTGGTCCGCTTCACTTAATAACAGACAATACCGAGCGACCTCCACTCTGACCTGTGATGACATGACAGATGTTACCCTTACGGTGTGAGTGTCTTTGGGGAGACTTTTATCAGTTTATAGCCATTTATGTGGAGGGTGGGGGGGGGAAGGTTGCGATGGGTCAAGATCGGCTGCCATCTCTTCGCATCATTTCTAAGACGTAATGCATTTAGTGGACGCTGCTGTTGTAGAGCTGCGTCTAAAGTAATTAGGGACGGTGCTTAATCTGTTAAAGAACACCGGATATGTGGACCTTTTCATGGGCCAGACTAATGAGTACTAGTGTTGGTCAAGCCATGACAACATCTCTAAAGTATGCTTCAGTTGCCTCTGGTGACCCGACCTTATTATGTTGTTGTTCTGCTCCACAATGGACGGAGTCTTTGGCATATGCGTCAACGCCACTATTACCATACTTTTGCAACTTACTTCTTCTGCCAAACCTTCCCTTGCGAAGCCAAGCCGTAAAATCCCATCCAGTTAATGTTTCAGACGCTATATTTCCCTCCTTCGCAATATTCTACTTCCAAAATTGATTTTCCCATCCATTTCTCCCCGTTGACCAGTGGCGGGTATCATGTGGATGATATTTGTAACACTGTGCTCTCGCCTTTCACTCTCCATCCGTTAACACCACGGGCCTCTGATGCAATAGCAGAGGAATCTAGGATCTGATATCAGAGTGAAGATAGAGGTCAACCATGTAATGTTTGAAATGTGCACACCACTCAGGTGCACACACACACACACACACACACACACACACACACACACACACACACACACACACACACACACACACACACACACACACACACACACACACACACACACACACACACACACAATCACCATGTAGTGGTAGAATTTCACATGTCTTGCCCATTGGAGGAATGACCTTCTGTCAAGGAATCCTAACCAAACCCCTCGAACCTCAATAAGCAAAAAAACACACAATTTCCATCACTGCTAAAAAATGTATACCATATCTCATTACCTCATGGGCCTCAAAAGAGCTGTTATGCTTTCAGCCTAAGTCTTTAGCCTCAATCTCTTGATTAATGGGCGTGCATGACCAGTTTACACAAAAGACTAAACATTTAGAAAGTTTCGTCTACTAAATAAATTGCTAAATCCAATCTGAGGATTATGGAATATAGCTTTTCCACTGATAATATAAGGATAATATGAACATAAATAAGCTGTGTGTGTACGCATTACCCTCTTTTGCATTAAAATAGGAGTACTTTTTAGGACGAGGGGCAGGATAAGCGCTGTGTGACCTCATGCAGACATTAAATGGGTGGCTAAGTCTTGCCCTTCTATTAAATCTTTAGCAACCGAGACAATCGTATGCTACACTTTAAAGACAAATCAGGCTTAAGACGACGGAACGCTGTGCAGCACCTTGCCATCAAAGTGGGGCCAACAGATGAAGTGTGTGTGCTTTTATTTTATCAAATAGCTACATCGCAGGAATGGATTCAATCACAAGTTGAGCCAGAGGATCATATTGTAAATTCCAAGAACTGTTCAAAAAAGTAAGAATCAAGTAAGGAAAAAATATGAAGAGGGATGGTGTTATATGGCAGTGCATGCAGTGTTGAATAGACTGCAGTTCTTCAAGCGTTGTTGGGAGGACTAGGATAGCTGCAGTGTCAGGAGATTTCATTGATCAAATCGTGAGAAGGAGAGGAGAGAAGGCCAAGTTCTGATACTGAATACCTTCGTGTGAGCCCCGAAGAAGATGTGGTGCTCGGGACAAGGTGTATAAATTCCACCTCACTAAAACCCAAAGAATATCCTCGTAGTTACGTAGTGAAGCTTGCTAAGCTATTTTTTATGTTCTCTGGTGAATGATAGCCGTGATTTTACAATGGATACTGATTCACAGAAAGTATGACTTCCTCAGAGTTCAAACAAGTGTTTCGCCGCACTACAGAATCACAGTCCTTTAGTAAAAAAAGTACACAAAGGTTTAGCACCGCTATATATAAATATTTGTTCAAGCAACTCACCTCAAGCTAAATAAGTATATATGACTACCTTTTCAACACCCCAACACACACTAAGCCTGGAACATGGCTGTTGCCAACCAGAGACTTGGATCATGGCGGCACCAGGCTGTGCCAACTTGACCCTGGCTCAGAGAGCCATGGTGGGCAGCAGCAGTTCAGCCCATTCCCCTGTGACAGGTGGAGGACGTGGAGCAATAAATGGATGGCCTAAGACAGACCGGATAAGGCCAGGCCAGGCACACTCAGCACTGTATTAATGGCTTCATGCACAGCCGATAAACTCAACATGCTTTATTACCGCTTACATAGCACTGTTGGAAATGTCAGAAAACAGTTAACGATGAATAGTCTCGGGTCATGACCGTACTGGGTTAACTGCAAGCTTGCTGGCAGTATGAAATTGCAGTGTGCGTGTTAACGGTCCGGGGTGATGTATGTGCACGGAGTGTCTGTAAAAATAGAGTGAGGGTTATTATTTGAACGATTTGGTGGTGTTAGGATGGAAGTGGGTGTATATGAGTATATTGGGGATGCAGACAGGCAGACACCTTAACAAGACACCTGCCAGCCAGACACAGTGGGCTAACCCTGCCTACAATTGAACTCAGATCTCTGCATTTGCACAAAAATAAATATAGGACATGTACTTGCTGTGCTTGTACCTGGTGTGAATGCGCCCGCGTGCGTTTATCAGAATCATAATGTGCATGTACATCTGTCGACAAAGTTTAGTACTGTCAGTACTGTATCGCAAATAACTTTGCTGTTCACACCAATAACGATATTAGTCAAAATGAATTGTTTTTCCAGGTAACTCATTCAAATTGAAGTCTTTGTGACCATGTGAAGACATAGCTGCAAACAACTATTTGTCA
This sequence comes from Gadus morhua, assembly GCF_902167405.1. Taxonomy (NCBI): domain Eukaryota; kingdom Metazoa; phylum Chordata; class Actinopteri; order Gadiformes; family Gadidae; genus Gadus; species Gadus morhua. The sequence goes on along the minus strand of NC_044067.1, from coordinate 15,411,749 downwards.
GGTTACAAAAAGGACAGGAAGTAGAAGAGGCCATGTTTGGGTTCAATGTCCTTTGCAATGAGCCAAGAAACCCTCCACTGTGTTTATGACAAGACCTTCCATCAACCCTCTTGATAGTCTAAACAAACAGGGAAGGCAGAGCTGGCTCCATCTGTCTCGATGATCGATATCAACAGACCCACTCAAAGACACCGCTCACTCTCCATGTCTGGAGAAAAACAGGGGAAAACAAGAGGGATGCTATGCAGGGGGAAATGTGCAGTTCGTGCCTCTATCCTGACAACGAATCGAAGTCTAAAGGATGTCCCTGGCTACGTTCCAGCCACAACCAATGGACTAATGTATCCATTTCACCCCGCTTTTCTGGGGTTGTTACTGAACTGATGTTTTTCCCTGATGTACTAGCATTTATCTTGTTTAGCAAGACCCAAGGCTGCTCACAGGCCTTGATGACAACAAGCAGCTGTCCCCAGACTGCCTGCGCCTGCGTCTTTGTTCAGGCAGGGTGAGAGGAAAACCCAAAAGGATAACCTTTAGAGTGCTTTCATATCTTGTATGAGGAGCTCAAAAAACAAACAAGCACTTTTTTGGTGTCGCCTGTATTCCCTTTGTAGATTTTGTGTTTCAACCTCACGGATACTTTTGTGATGAAAATTTTGGAGGAGATCCCATGATCGACTGTTATTCACAACCTGCAAGGGCTTTCATTAGAGCACAAGCAAAGGAGGCCAAACACATGAGGTCATGTTCCGATGAGATTGTACAATATGACGTTCGCTTTGCCCCTCTAAATATGGGATGAGGAAACCAAGCCAGAGAATGCCAGCCCTAAGTAGTATTTAACTATGGTGATGCACTCGCAGTACAAACACAGACAAACACAAAAGGCACGCACGCACTAGACCGCCAGAGGAATACACTGCAATAACCAGCCCTCATATGGTAGGAAAGTCTGAAAACAAGTTTCTCCGAATCCCGAACCTACAACCTTGACACAAAGCGTTAAAGAAAAACCCAAAACTGTTGGGAAACAGGCTGCACACAGACTACCTTGGCGTATGTCCACACAATGTTCCCTATGACCTCATTTATGTTCATGTGGACCCCACGGATGAATCTGTGCAGGCAACTCTCTGATCGGCTCCACAACACTAACCCCAAACGGCTCCCTGCATCATGAACCCCTCAACATTGTTTCCCTTTGTGTCCCTAGGTTGCTTCCAATGACTTTGAATTGAAACCATAGCAAAATGGCTGACCAGAATCACATTGGTATCAAATGTGATAACTCTATCCAGCATTTGAACAACGCCCCGAGGGGATGCGGTGGAAGAGACACCAAAGAGTCGAGCAAGGGGAAAGAGCTACATCGAGAGGACTTGCTTTGCCTTCTGAGCATGTTGGAAGGAGAGCTACAGGTGGGTGTGATAATGAACAACACATTTCCACATCTGTTTCCATCTTTCATGCTTTTTGAAGAATAATCTACAACTCCGGGAACAGAAAGCAGAGTTGAAACATGGTCATAATGACTTCATCCTCAAACAGTTCAAACGGCTTAAATTTGTTTACGCCACTGAATACTGGAATAAAGGCTCATCTTGGGGTTTCTCACCAGGCCCGAGATGAGGTGATCACTGTGCTGAAGGCTCAGATGACAGATGCAGCTCTACTGGAAGCCCACTATGCGTTCAGAGGCCCAGAGAAAGTGATCCGGGCCCTGCGGAGGGACTCGCTTCAGGCCCAGAAAGACCAACTGCAGGACGTCTATGAAAAACCTATGGCTGAGGTAGGGACCATTAGGGACCATTGGCAAGAGTACAAGCACACAAAACTGATGCTGATGAATAGGATTTCTTTTTGTTACTTACTACGGAGATCCCCTACCCTGGATTCATAAAAACAAAAGTCTTCTCTTCCTTACATCTCAGCTAGATCATCTGGAGGAGGCCCATAGGCGAACTTCGAGGCGGATGTTGCGCCAACTAGTGGAAGTGGAGCGGTCGCACAGCGGCGCCCTCAGCAGGCTGGAGGAGCAGGAGGAGATGCACCGGTCCTTCATACAGAAAAGTGACGACCTCACGACTCTGTTGGAGCAGGATCGTGAGAGGTTGGTGGAACCAAATTCAGTACCAATGGATTTCAAAAGTAATTGCAGCAAGATGCAATGATCGAGTAATCTTGTTTCAATTGAATCCTAAGCCATTCTTTTGTAAACAACCATTATCGAGTAGAGCGATAACAAGGCTGTATCAAAACAAACCAGATGTGGCGCTCTCATCTATTCTTTTGCAGGCGCATTAGGCGTTTGTTGGTCTACAGTAGTTTTCAATCCTGAGTTAGACAGCAGAGATGTTGCGGCCACTGCTTTTTAAAAAGAATGTCTGTGACCCCAGACCTGTACTTAGCCTTGCCCTACTCAGACATAGGCCATTTCATGCTCGGGCCTGGTTGGGGTGTGTGGGCAACCCGTCTTCGGTTGCTTCGCATTGTAAAACAAATAAACATGTGCACGCACACATGCAATTATGTGCACGTACTGAATTGGCGACCACTATCAACCTCGTGCCCAACTCCAGACCACATGCATAGGTTTAAGGCTTTAGCTTATGAGAGCAAATGGGTTTCTAATGTAACTTCGCTCGCAGTCAGATGTGGATTTTACCCATAGCGAGGCATACCATGAAGGTGGTCACTGGCTCTGTCGTCTCCCCCAGCACTCGGGGCTTGTTGTGCACTGAGGTTGTCCGGTTGCCTCGGCTCATGTACCACCAGAGTCTGCTCTGTAATCTAGTAGCGGACTGGACCCGCCACTGGGCCCGCTGCCTTGAGGGGAGACGACAAGTCTGGTGGTGTGTGCCAGCTTGCAAACGTTCTCAACTGTCTACACGAGCACCATCTCGATCAGAGAACAGGAATAGTCCCGGGCAGCGTTGCGAGTTCAGTCTATCCTATTCAAATGCATTGTAGAAAACCCCTAAACATGCACTCCTAAAAAAAAAAAAAGAACCTTGTCCAAGTCCATCCTGTCCTAATGATGATTAATACATAAGTAGACAGCCGGTCTGTAGTGTGGGGAGAGAACCCCATGTTGCTCATACATTCCTGGCTGCAAGAACACAGAGGGTTTTCATCCACTGGCCTTCCCTCCTCCACGCAGACCATTAGGAACATGTGTCTCCAACATATTGTACTAGTTTTGACCTGAACTCAAGTATGGGCTGACAGCATGATGGACTTTGCAGCAACCAAAAATCCTCCCGTCGGTGATATAATGTCACTGTGTAAGACTGCCGCCCGCACACCACCCTGCGTCGTCTTTCATTACTTTATCTGCAGTCCTATTTCGGTGCAGGAGGATAAACTCCATCTGGAAACTAGAAGTGTTTCTCCTTCTTTGGCTCTCTGGTCTATTCCCTTCAATCCAACATAATCATTGTGCAGGTATTGATGTGTATTTGTGCACACACACGCACGCACACACACACACAAAGAGTGATGACTTCCTTTGCTTTGTTTATATTTGATACGAGACTCAAACAAAACTGTGACATTGTTCCCTTTCTTCGTCTTCCCGAGAACACGGATGTGGCTTTGTGCCGGCGGGGCCCCTGCAGGGCCGGAGTTCAGGGAGAGATATGGTTCTGAACCACTGGCAGATATCCAAGGGCCTAACAACACGGGTCGCGTGGCACTACGCCTGTCACATCCCCTTCCATCCGTCTCACACAGCCCACATCTCGGGCTGCGGCAGCCTAAATATTTAGGAGGGAGTGTTTCCGCTCCTCCTTGGGATCCTCTTCAGCTTTTGGCTCTTCCTCTATCCCCCGGATCTTGTAGCCCGAGTGAGCCACTCAGCCCTGGGGCTTAGTACCAAGCCAGACTGGGATCTTCTCCCTGGTTTCTCTGAATCAAAAGGTGCCGTGTGCGGACCAGATGATGCGTACTCCCCCGCAACGCATGGAGACGATTCAGGCCGTGGCGTGTAGGGAGATAATCACCATGTGCAATAGTATGATCCCCGTTGCGTGTCTGAGGACGATTACGTCGCTGCATAACAATGCGGCAATCTGGCCGCCTCAACCCAAAGCCGTCCAGATCATGCTCAGAGCCTTTGATTTATTCCGAAGATGGCCAATCTCTGGGACTTGACAGGTTCTCAGGGTTAACCAGACACACGTGTTTGCCACACACAACGCATGTTCTCTCATCTGTCCACTGCAGCTCTAAGTCACAAACACTTCTCAAACGCTTTCCTACACCCGCAAACCACTTGAAACCATTTCCTGTTTGTAATCCCCCCCTCCTTCCCCTCCAGACCAAGGATTGATGTGGGCCTCTTTATCAATAAACGGCAATAGAAAGGGATGAGCTGCAGGGATGAAAAAGACCAACAAACGTTGTACAATGAAAAGATGTGGCCCATGATGAATAAACAAAGCTGATACATGAGAAAAGATAGCGTAGCCCTTGGTTAAACGTTACATGACAAAATGAAATGCTTGCTCGGCCCTGCCCAATAGAAACAAGAGAAAGTAAACTTGGCGCTGCCACTGTGGAAAAGCCACAGCTGTTCTTATCCTTCGCCGAGCACTCAAACACATCAGTCCGCTGCCCAATCCAGTGTGTCAGAGGAGATGTGCATAAATTACCAGGAGAATCTGGCATGGCATCAGTCGACAGAGCAGAACCACGGCTGGAACTTAAACTGTCGGGCCTATTCATTAGCTCCGCCGAGTATGGGAGTCTAGGTTAGAAGCATTCTTTCAATTTCATTAAAGCCCCAGAAAAGAGGAAAGGAGAGAGAGAAATGTACAGGGCAGTCTGCGTGGGACTGCTGTCCCTTCGGACTGTTTAATTGGGTACCGTGTTCGGTTCCCTTCTGCACGTACTAAAGGCCATAAAAAAGCCATAATAATTTCAAGTACAAAATTTGACCTTGGGACCTCATATGCAAACCAAATTAAAAAACAGTTTGGAGCTCGTTCCACCCCTGCTGCCTTCTCACTGACCCTATTGAGCCGTGGCATGTACAACTGATAGCTTTGACGCAGACGGCGGCCAAAAAAAACATTCAAACCTCAACAAGTTCCCTAAGTCCTTCCAAATTATACCTCTGCTACAGTAGGAGCTATGAAATAAGAGGACAGTAGCCCTTTTACATAGCGGGCCCGTGACATATCAGCCATGTTTGAGGGCTTTCCTGGAAATGGTTTTGAGGGCTCCAATCATGCGTGTAATTGAGGACAAGCAATGAAGCGGCCAGCCCTGCCTTTAAGGGAAATGGGACCTTATGAATCTTGGTTTGTGGATAGGAATCACTAGGACCGCTCACTTACATTCCAGGACCAGAAAACATTTTGTATCCTTAAAAGAAAAAGAAAAGTTCTAAATGCGTTCTGCTCCCAGATTTGAACTCTACAGTTCCTGTAGACGGAATACAATAGACACCATAGAGAAGCATATGGGTCCCTTCATGTGACACAATGATAGACAAGTGTTAAGGGTAAGGTAAGGTATGACACAAGACTGTCAGACTGACATGCTCTTCCTCCATTGGGTGTTAATGCTGACTAGCACGGGCGCCAGCAGAGTCAACGCTATAAATAGAGAAGTTTCCAGTGTGTTCCTTTAGGCAGTTTAAAAGAAAAATGCCTCCCTGTTGACGAGATGTCATCAGGGAAATATTTCACCCTTAATTGGGGACTTGCGTGAGTTGCACATAAAGCAAGAGACCTCATCCGCACTACTCTTTATCGTAACTAGTCGGGAATGCATGCAGCAGTCCTATAAAATATGCAGCACCCCATTATTAAATTGGATGTATTGTGATTTTACGAGGGGAAAGGCCAGTTTTCCTTCTCATATTTTCAAGATGAGCAGTGCAAAGAAGCAGTGCCATTTGTTATATTTGCCCGCCACCTCAGCTGATAAAAGTTAACCGTAGTATTTAATAAAAACTCTGATTTACAGACAACACAGAAATGAGTGGAGGCCAAGTGAAGATTTGCAATCGCAAAACTAAACAAGGGATAAAACAGGATGGGAAACTAACGAGAATGAAGGAATGATGAACAGGGGAAGAGAGAGAGAGAGAGAGAGAGAGAGAGAGAGAGAGAGAGAGAGAGAGAGAGAGAGAGAGAGAGAGAGAGAGAGAGAGAGAGAGAGAGAGAGAGAGAGAGAGAGAGAGAGAGAGAGAGAGAGAGAGAGAGAGAGAGAGAGAGAGAGAGAGACATATGGATGTAATTGTGGGCCAACAAGATGATGATGTCATCACTCAGTCAGGTTATCAGGCCCCAGGCACGGCAGCTACAGCGCAAAACATGTCTAGCTTTTCAAAGGACAGCTCAGAGCACAGTATCTACAGGATATGATATGGCCAGGAGCACGGTTCCTGGAGAGTCCTCCAGTCTTTTAGTGCAGGGGAGGGGGGGGGGCCTGCTTTTGTTCATAAAATGTTTACCGTGGCCAAGGATACAAAATGAAAAGTCGTAGCCGTTGTAGTTTGAACTGTGACTCAAGGGTTAAAGCTACGTACCCACCCAGCCCCAGCCCCCGCCTCTCCCTCCCTCCCTCCCTGCCTCCCTCCCTTCCTTCATCCTTCCCATTAGCCCCTCTGGCATGGCTATACCATGATCTCATCTGGAATGGGCTGAAATCCAGTGAGACACACACATACAATCACAAGTACACACACACACACGCACACACACACACACACAGCAGAGGAGACTGTACAGTCCCATATAAGGACTTTCTGATGATGTAAGAGGCGCCGTGGGCTGCCAGTGAGGCTCAGTGTGCAGAGCACTTTTCATAATGTTTGGTTTTCTGCATGGAATGTCCACATAGCTGGGAACGCCGGCAGAGACAGTGTGCGAGTGATATCGGTGGGGGGGATAGGGGGGAATAAAAGAGAACGTTAACTCTCAGGACCTAAGGACAGAGGCCATCATCACAGGTAGGAACAACTGCAAGATTCTTAAACAATGAATAGTATGCACTTGAAGAAGTTTAGGATGAAGTAAAATGAAAAACTGTTTTCTCTGGTACAGGCTAAGATAAGTATTTCAGCCATAACATCTGTTGAGCTGTAGCGCAAAGGCTGTACTTAAGGAGTTACAAAAACAATTCATATAGCATGATTACTACTTCAATGTGGGGCCGTTTGATTGTCGAAACTTGTGTTGAAAAATCCCAGGAAAGTAATTTAAATTCAGAGGAGCTGCCTACTTTTGTGTAGCATTCCTATGATTCCAGATTAATATAGGATTTAAACACATTGTGGAGTGCTATTTAAGCTCCACAATTTACATACAACTTAAAAAAATATAAGTTGTATGTAAATGATTATTTGTTAGAACCATGACATATTGTAGATAATATAGATACATATTTCGATTTGTTGCAGTAGATGAATCTCGAAAACATATCACTTATAGACTTAAAGCCTTGTAGCGTTAACCTTCTAACGGATTCCACATTCAATCATGCTCTGCAAATCTCTTTAATGATGGAAACCACTAAATTGATGAAGGATTTCACTATTTTACCATATTAGCCTGTGACACGAATAATATCAGAACCTAGGAGTTGGAGAAATGGATCATTATTGCCGGTTTCTCACTTTAAGCATGAAGTTGGGACATTTTCTAATTCCTCTGGTGCAACACAGGGCACACAATTCCTATGACTGTCCTCTACTGTTATAACACAGCTACAACATCTTGCCTACATCAACCAACAACAGAAGACATGAACAAATAAAAAGGGTGTTCTAAATGCATGTGTATTCTGGCGTGTGCCTGGAGATCTGTGGAGATTGACAGGACTAGGTGGAAGGAGCCAGTCTGTAATTACTTATGGAACAGGGGGAATTCCTGCCTCGCTATGCTGGCATAGAGGTACCGTTAGAGGGACGCAGAGGGAGGGTGATGGTGTGCAGTCTGTAGAGTACTCAAGGGTAAAGGAACTTCTTAATTAACAAACGCTCCCTGCCATGGGACCATCTGTTGTGGCAGTCACAACATCCTTCTGAATGCCTGCCACGGAGGGGTAAACCCCCCCCCCCCCCCCTGAAAAAACACTCACCCACATGTGGCTACATGATGCAAAACAGGGCCAACACATGTACATTTGTCCGCTCAGACAAGGACGTGTATATAGAAACAGAGGAAGATGAATGGCTTCCAGGAGAATGGGCACGCATCAATGCCTTTACAAGAAATGATGTCATTGGCATAGGTTTTTCCTGTTTAAGGGGAAAGTCCTCCAGTTAAAACAGCGGTGCATTATAAGGAAACCAGCTATTAGGATGTTATTTTTAGCTGCTTAATGTGAACACACCATTCATTTGTTTCATCTCAACTCTTTTGTAGGCTCAAGTTACTGATTGTGAAGGAAAAAGAGTATCGGGAGAGGAAGGAGGAGGACGACGAAAGAGAGGTCTTGGTTCTGAAAGACGAGCTGACCGCGCTCAAGCAGTTCGCTCTGCTGGTGGTCAAGGAGCAGCAGAGCCTGAGGGAGGAGCTGGAGGCGGAGGGCCGGCGTGTCAGGGAGCTCACCGACATCACCGACCACGCCAGGCGGGAGCTCAGCGCCACTCACTCGAGAGCGCGAGAGGAAGAGCTCAGGGCCCTGCGACTGGAGGCCGAGCTACGGGACCAGGCGTCCGTTTACAGCCAAACACAGGAAGCCATGACTGCCAAACTGGCAGACAAGGACGCTCAAAAACAGCAACTGCGACAGCGCCTGGCCAACCTCAGCCGCCAGTTGGATGAGCTGGGGGGGACGAGGGCCACGTTGAGGAGGGCGGAGGAGGAGCTGGTGGAACTCAGGGAAAGGGTGAGGTGGGCGGAGGACGGGGATGAGGGAGGAGCAGGGACGGCAAGTCTGCTGTCAGAGGTGGACGGCCTGAGGAGGAGAGTGTTGGAGATGGAGGGGAAGGACGAGGAATTGAACCGCATGGGGGACCAGTGCAGGGATCTCGACCGCAGACTGGGCAGGGAGATGAGTCAGAGTCGCAGCCTGAAGGCCGAGGTGGACAAGCTCAACGGCAGAATCAGTCAACTGGATAAACTAGAGGAGGCGTTGGTCAAGAGCAGGCAGGAGTGCAGCACGTTAAGAGGAAGCCAGGACAGGGAGAAGAGTCTTAGCAAACAGTTGTGTAGCGAACTGGACACACTGAGGATCCGGGTTAGAGAGCTGGAGGTGGCAGAAAGGCAGCTAGAAAATAGTGAGGTGGCGGTGAAACAGGACCTTTCCAAGCTCAGGGCCCTCACTGTGGTTCTGGTAGAAGATAGGAAGTCCATGTCAGAGAGGCTCCGACAGGCTTCAGAAAAACTTGGTATGGAGAAAGACCAACAAAATGAGCAGAACTCATTGATAACAATGACAGAAAAGCTGAAAGAGGAGATGCAACAGGCCCTGAGGACTAAGGCAGATTTAGAGGCCAAGATAAGAGATATAGCAAAGGGAAAAGATGAGCTCCAAACCAGACTACACACAGAGGAGGGAAAAAATAGGGAACTGCAGAGCAAAGTCAATACTATGAGAAGGAGGATGCAGGTCGTGGAGGACAAAAGTGAAAAAGTGACAAAAGAAAATGGAATGGACATCAACGAGCCTCTGACACACAATTCTAACCACTTCGACCAAACAGACAACAACAAAACAGCAGAGCTGAGCCAGGAGGTGGAGAGGCTCAGAAGGAAGCTGCTTGAAAAGGAAGTGGTGGAAAGTGAGCTGATGAAAGCCGAGGAGGACTTTGAATCCCTGGAGCTGCGGTTCAGGAAGGAGCAGGAGAGGTCCAAGGCTTTGACACAGGAGCTTGGCGAGGCCAAGAGGGAGCTCTCCAGGTTCCAGCTAGCAGAGAAGCAAGAGGTGAACCAGGAACACGCCCTCCTGCGTCGCCTACAGCAAGAGCAGGTGAGATCAAGGCTCTTGGGCCGGGAGGTGGACTCTCTGAAGGACAAACTCCAAAAGTTGTTGGGAACAGACGAGTCCATCTCCAAGGTTCAAATGGACCATTCCACCCTGCAGAGGAAACTGTCCCTCCAAGAGGCCAAGAACAGAGAGCTGGCCAGAGAGATGGAGGAGCTGACCAATGAGCTGGAGAGATACAGACATTTCAGTAAGAGTCTGAGACCTGGAGTGAACGGACGCCGGTTTTCTGACCTTCACCAGTCCACCAAGGAAGTACAGACAGAGCAGCCAGCCAGCCAGCCACCTGACTACAGACATCCTGTTCCTTTTGCTCACGATGAAAAAGTGAGCGAGCAAAGCGATGACGAAGATCTAAACCCAAACGAGGATGAAATCCTCGACATAAGCGGTTCACTGCAATACAATAACACAAAAAGCTTATACCCCACAAATTACAATGTCAGAAGATACAGCAGCAACTCAGCCAGTGACACAGAAGAATTAGTGTATGGCAACCCTGTGAAGGATATGGTCGTCACTCAGACTCCCGGGCAGCCAGTGCACATCAAAGTAACACCAGAACCTGGACTCAACACCGCCACGCTGGAAATCAGCAGCCCCACAACAGACAATGCAGCATCCTACACCAGCACAGCCGTAATCCCCACTACCAGTGTACCCCACAAACAACGAATCACCATCATCCAGAATGCAGCTGTGTCGGCGGTGAAGAGCCAGAGCTCCCCAACCAGCCCAGACAGAGCCCTCTCCCCACTCGTCACCGGGCCTCTGTCTCGAATGGTGAGCCCGAATTCATCACACCCGGGAACCCCTGATCACAACAGCTCCCCCGTCCAGATCGTCACCGTCAGCACGTGTTCACCAGAGCCCACCGAGATCATTGGTCAGGCTGTGTTCCGTATGAGTCCAGAGAGGCAGAACAGCTGGCAGCTCCAGAGGTCCACCAGCGCCCAGGCCAGTCCTAGTGTCATCACCACCACGGAGGACAACAAGATCCACATCCACCTGGGTACTCCGTATGTCCCCGCTCTGAACGGCACAGCCCACGGCATCCCGAAGCCTGGGGGGTCGTACTACTCGCTCAGACAAGAGCAAAGGACTCAAGTGATGACCAATGGCTGCCACATTAAAAGTGCAGGCAAAATTACTAGTAGCATCACTATAACCCCTGCTACATCCCCAATCACACACCCCTCAAATATTACAGTAAGTGGCCTTTATGAATGAGTGATTCAACCACCATACCAGTCATGACTCCCCGAATAAAATCTACTAATGACTTAATTGCCTGCAGGCTACAACAAACATCATTGCAAAAAAAAAAAAGGTTTCTCACCTATAGTAACCCTTTTATCTTCCAAAAGGTGACCCATTTTAACATGACTTCCTTCTAAAATGCTTTGGTAATACATATAAAAGATGAAAAATACTAAAAGCGAATGACTACGGACAAACCAAGTGTGTTGTTGTTTTATATTTTACCAATACAGTTTGTTGATTAAAAATGCATTTTGTTGGTTGTTTTTTCATTCATGACTTCATCCACCGTTTAGAAAACATAATCATATATTAAAGATAGTTTGCTAATAATTTTGGTTATAATTATTTAAAAAATGCAATTATATTTCATAATAATGATAAATACACTAAAGCCTAGCGATTTAAAAAGTTTAGACAATGGCCTTGGGTTATTTGATGTTATATGGCACCCTTTTGTTATTAAACTGGATGCTGCTAAATGTTGACAGTTAAGGGTGTTATAGTGTGGCAAAGATTTATAATTCAGAAACCCATGTCATCAACTCTTCATCTCTACTACCACACCTTACATTTTCCTTACACCTTACATTTTCAGCTGCCTGTGTGTGCATCATCAGTGTGATGTGTTGAGTGCCTACTACATGATAGAGTGGAAAACCCTGTTTCATCCAAGCTGCATCAGTAAAAGCTCACTTGCCTATGAAGATGGACAACGAGCTACTTTTTCCAAAAAAGTTAACTTGAGAAGTGTTCATCCAGAATGATAAATACTACACATTTTCCAATAATAGATAAAATAATTCTTGAGTCCACGATTCGCCAACAGATCTAAAAGCAATAAGGTTTTAGATCTGTTGGCGTAAAATGGACTAGAGAATTATTTGCCTTTAAGAGGCAAGCTAGCAAGTCCATACCATTACCATACCATATCTAAGCATTTGCCTTCAGTCTCATATAATGCTGGGTACACACTACAATAATCAGCCTCATTTTATACCAAAGTTCCTCCTTCTGGTCAGTAAAGCTCCGATTTATTTCTGTTTCTAATCCCAGATTATCCTGTGGTGTGGGGTATTTTAAGAGTGCTTTTTAACAATCGGGGCCTCGCCAATTCAAAACTGCAAACATTAAACATGTTCAATATTTATGATCAGATATCGTGTAGTGTGGGGGGAACCCCGACGACAGCCGTAGACGCAGGTAATATATTTTTAAGTGGGACAGACGATAGCCTATTGAGAGCCACGCTGATTTAGCGTAATACCAACAATTCATAACAGAAGCCATAGCGACAAAAGCAGGCTTGGGGAGGTCTTCCGAAATGAAGGAACAGCTTGTAGAGGTTAACAATTTCTGAAAAACCGATTGCAAAAGCTTCTTCCTGACCGTCGCCGCCAAAATTGTTTGTTTACACTAAACAAACAATTTTGATCGCAAGAGATTGGCGAGATTTACGGTTTCGAAAGTTGCGACCGGGCTGTTGTGGTTTGGAATCGGTTAATTTTTGTTGTGCTGTGTTGGCAAAATCGTTTCCTTCCACACACAAAAAAGAAAAACAGCTAAATTGATCGTTAGGTGTGTGGTCCCACATTTCTCAATTTGCATCCCCGCCCACCTTAGTGTGTATCCAGCATACGTAATGTTATTTCTCTCCAAAAAATAAGACTTTCTGATTTCCCCCGGAAGTCTCTCTTTGGACTATTCTATCATTTGTGTTTGAAAAGCCAATTCAAAATGCATAATGTAACTATGGGTATTTTTATCTATGCACGCCACACACACACATAAAAAATCCTTACACACACACTTGGCATTGTCTCAAAACTATCCGTTGGGATTTAGGTTTTGGTGTTGTAATAACAGATTAGCTAATTCTTATTGCACATAAGGGCCGCTGTTCTAGCTGACAGATGAGGAAAGAGAAGACGGTGAAATCACTGGTGCAGCTGACACCAGATGATGCGTTTAACAATATACAGCCCGACAGAGGCTTCATGGGAATTTCCACTGGTGCGACATTTGGTACAGTACCAACCAATGAGCTATCCTTCTCATTGTCCTCATAAATCATATGGTTATTAGGGATTTCTTCCAAGCATATGCAATTCAAAGTCTTTCAGTTATGCTTGCTTACTTGTCAATTGCCAACGTTAATTTATATTAATATAAAATTAGGTCTACATATAGAACATTTTATGAGGTTTTTTTCAACCCTACCATAATAATAATTAGAGTTTCCATGACAAATGAATTAACTTTTGAACTGCAGAAACGTTTCTGGTGTTGTTGCTTTTTTACACTGTGCATGTAGCCTGTAACAAGTCTCTTCCTCTGAACAGATTCCACTGGACTCGCAGCCGAAACCTGGCTTGACAAGAATACCCAAACCAAAAGGACTCAACAATAACAGAGGAACAAACAGAACTTTGAACACTAAACCGAGTCATGGAAATAATTCACCCTCCACACAAACATGGAAAAGCAACAGCTTCAGAATGGCCAACAGGCCTAAAGCTAAAACTGTACCTGGCTAGATGCAGACTTTCATGAGGCAATTGTACTTTGGTATTCAAACAATCCATTGCAATGGGTCAAATGTAATGTTTTAGATGATTTTGTTGATTTGTGAGATAGATCTAGACCAAATAAATGCAACAAAAAATGACAGTGAGCATTCCGCTCAGAATGTCAGGAACTAATGTCTGCAAGGTCCAATGTGCGTTTTATGATTAATTTCCAAAACGTAATTATGATTAATTGTGTATAATGAAATAAATAAAACCTTTGACCAATCAGAATGCAATTATTTGTGTATTCAATGCAGCCTTCCAAATTAAACACATTCCGTGACTGGATATCTGACAATGGTAACAGGCTGCCCTCTATTGTAAAGTATAGGCATTGACGTTTCGGCATGAATGTCGAGTACCGTGAAATACATTGAATTACTTTGAAATTACCAATCTTGGCTAAATGTGTGGAACGATATAAACATTCGGTTTGCAAACTAGATTATAATTAGTTCGGAAATATATATAGATGGAGACGATTTAGACCAGATAATAAGGCACAAAAAAAACCGTTTCACATAAACTACAATTACCAGAGTTCCTTTCGCCTAGAAGTCGGTCCCCACATGTGTGTTCACACATGTGCTGCAGTAAACACAGGCGTGTTGACTGCATTTGAAACCATAATAAACTGCTCGACTTGTCTACAGTTAGAAATAGCCTTTACATTTAGAAAATGCCTTAATCATAGGACACGTTTATTTAATGCGTGTGTCTACAGTTTCTTCCAATAATTTGCTCCAACTCACAGCTAATGGTATAACGTGAGCTAACGTTAGCTTAAAGCTGCACACATTTGGCCGAAGTTAAGGGCTTCAATGTTAGGTGGCATCATCATCATTAGATACTACATACTTAACGAAGTATCACAGAAGTTTCAATTGACGACGTTCAACAATATACCTGAGTTACCCCCGTGATTCCACCACTCATCGCCCAGATCGTCCCCCATCTTCTTCTGGTGTCGTCAGTCCAATCCAAATCTACCGGGAGAGGCTGCAGAGCTGCGTTCACAACACGCCCGTCCACAATGCTTTGCCTTATTAAAAGTAAGTAGCCTATCCCGAATACATCGGTCAATCCCTCACGAATGGATATGTATATTATGTTTGTATATTTATAATATATAAAATATTTGATTTCATGATTATTCCATTTTTCCCTCTGTTTATATAGCTAGGCTACATGTTCAGAATTTATACAAGAGTCCTTTTTAAATATTTGTGATATTCGTCGCATGGGATTGATTTGAAATCAATTCATCAAAGTAATTATCCATATAGAAGTTAATTTAACTAACTTCCCCAATGAGAATCTAGAGTCTAGATTATAGAGTCTAGATGAGGCTCTAGAAACTTGATACTCATTAGTTAAAACTTAAATACATCTCTTCATTACTTTAATTGGCATACTCTAGAGTTTAGAATTAAAGAGATTGAAGGCTTCTTTAAATATCCCATTTATCAAATAAAAATAAAGCTACAGTTCTAAATCAAATGATTTCTACAGTTTTCAGGAAAAACATAACGGCACGAAAAAAGAAACTTAATCCTAAATTAAAGTCTTTATCGCTCTCGTGGGCCATTTCTCCTTAAACTTTAATCAATAGTTATTATTGGGCAAAAGAGGAGATGAATATGTTATACATCTCAAATGTTGTACTTTTAAAAGATGGAAGGCGTATAGTCAAGAGAGAACCTCATTATTTACAACATTAATCAGGAGATTGCCCCATGGCCACGGAAGCTATAGTAACCTACCATTCTTCTGTGTGTGTGTGTGTGTGTGTGTGTGTGTGTGTGTGTGTGTGTGTGTGTGTGTGTGTGTGTGTGTGTGTGTGTGTGTGTGTGTGTGTGTGTGTGTGTATTTCTTTAGGTCATACGGTTCATCACATAGATCCAGTGTAACCATTTCTTGAAATTCCCTGCATTGGGGAAAGGATGGCTGTTCCCCTCGTCCAACACAGAGAGGCAGGGTGTCCCCCCTTTCTGCAGCTGCAGCAGAGGGAGGGGTGTCGGGGAGGGGGGAGGGGGGAGGGTGAAGGAGGGACAGGTCTGCTGGGAGTAATTGCATGCTTTGTTGTGTTTCTGTCGAAATAACAAAGTTCTGGCTGGTAGATGCTGTGAGACATTTGATTAAAGCTTTGCCACCAAGAGTGAGAACCGGCTGATTACCGAGGAAATTATACACGATCAAAATGTTGTGCAACCCTCCAAATGGGAGGGCTGGAGAGAAAGGGAGAGACACGGAATCCAGAAGAGCAGAAAGGAAACAGGAAGTGTACACACACACACACACACACACACACACACACACACACACACACACACACACACACACACACACACACACACACACACACACACACACACACACACACACACACACACACACACACACATTGAGGTCCAACGACAATCTCACAGGACAATGGGCCATAAATAGCAGCTTTGTATGTAATTAAACATCTCCGCTAAAAAAAGGGCTCATTTCACACACATGCAATTGTCGCCTTCCGGTGTTTGCCGGCGTATCCCTGAGCAACCGTATCTCCATTTTGTATATCATTTCCTCCTCTGCATACCTATAGATCTTTGTTTGGTTGTCACCCGATTACTTTGTTAAATATTAATTACTTTGGGGTCACTGTGTGAAATGGGATCCAACACACATTCTGCACAGTTAAAATGTTAACTGTGCAGAATGCCGTGTCATAAAAGGTTATTACACGGCAAAGATTGCCTTTGTCCAAAGCCAGTATTTGATAAAAGACACACAAAAAAAAAAACTTGAAGTCACATAAAGCCAAAACACATGACCCTCATTATTTCTGATGAGTAGCCAAGCGACTAAAAGATCCTAGCATTTAAATATGATGTTTGATTACACTTTTGGTATTTGGCCTCTCTGAATCGCTGAAGATATCCCTTTGTGAATTCTACCCTCTTGACTTTGAACAAGGTCTGCACTTAATATCACAGAAAATGAAGATGTTTGATGAGTGCATGGGCAGCTTCCCCCCTTGGACCTCTGTGATTGCAGAGTGCGGTGCATTTGGTGCTAATGGGTTTACTTTGTACTAAGCAGATGTTCCTCTCCCTTCTCTTTTTAATGATCGCAAGGAAATGTTATTTTTGGATAGCATCCTCCTCTCTGATGCTGAGCACCTCGGCTGGGGATGGAGGAAGAGAGAGGGGAAGAGGAAGGGGGGAGGGAGTGAGGCGGTGTGGGGACGAATGGACAGCAAGTAATTATGCCTCGGAAATGTTCTTTGATAATTACTACACATCCACCAAGGCTTCTTCTTTCCTACCTATTCTCTTGCCATATATTTCTCTTGCTGTAAAGCTTCCCATATCTTCACGTAGCCCATTAAATGATCCACTCCTCTGCAGGCCCGAATACCTGTTAGCTCGATCATCTTCTGGAATTTACTCACCCTCAGGTTCAACTTTAATAATTTCACTGGCTTCCAGAGCCACACATACTTCAACTGCCTTTTCATCTCTAGCAATAAAAATCCTGCAGGCGTTGAACAAGAGAGGACTGAAATTGTTTCGCTGCGTAATTTTTTTTTGATTGAGCTGGCCTGACCTTTTCACCGGAGGTTAAAACATAAGATCATACTGACTGCGGGACATCGTCTGTTTATTGGGTTTTGACTTCATTGTAGGCTTTCGTACAATGAAAGACATATGCTCCACTGTCTGGCTCCACTGTACTTCGAGCGTTTCATGCATTTAAAAAGATGAAGTGTGAAGTGTAATGTTATATTAAGCATGGTATGTTACGAATTATTGCCCTGTTAAAGATAACCACCGTGTCCATTTTCCCAGGGAAACAATAGCGCTTCAGCAATCTCTGCGGCACATATCTGCGGGTTCTACATTTATGAGGAAAGTGATAACAAGTCAAGGAGAGTAAATTAAATAATTAAGCGAACAAGAGGGAAAATTGGATTCAATACCGAACAAACATACCTGTCAAGTAGCAGAGGGGCGAGTCTGGGACCGGGTGGTCAGGGGGGCATTCAGTGGTCGGACAGCCAAATGAGGCTTTGCAATGAACAGGAAGTCACCTTGAGCTTTCCAAAAGTTTATCACAAACAACTTCCTCTCTATGAATTACGACTGTATTCATGAGCATCTGGCTGGGCCTGACCTGCATGGAGCAACGCTGAATTCTAATCACTTGCCAGCAGTAATCTGTTACCGTTGTTTATTATCATTGTGAGCGTTTTGCTCCGAAAACTTTGTGGTTGTGTGCGTGCGCGCATACACGTTTAACAGGATGATATTGCTAACTATTGTGTGAGGGATTAAAAGTATTTATATCCCGCAACCAATACAATTGTAACTATTATAATTAAAATTTAATAATAATTGTTGGGTAGCCATGTTATTCATAAACCGAATCTGAAATGATCCACGCAAATACTATTTCCATTGAATATATGACTCATTTAGGACATTCATTGTGCACGGCTGTCTGTGTAGTGTGTTCCCGTGTATGATGTAGATGGTGTACGACAGGAGTCTGTGGTCACAGATGGGAGTGGGAGTCATTTATACCGTAATGCTGCATATGTCAAGGGGTTCAGAATAAGACAGGAGGCAATCTCTGGCGGCATGGGTCCCAGTTTCTGTCAACCACACCAAATGTTTAAACACAAAGGTCAGGCCCCCCCCAGATGTCAGCATAGAGCTCCCCAGTGAGGGCCGGAGGTCTCTGATGGAGATTTGAGTGTGTCCCCGCACCTGATGGAGGGCTAAAGGCCACCAAACGCAAGTGCTGCCAGCGAGACGCCACATTCCTTGCCCTGAGGTTAACCCAATTTACACGCTGGATAGTGCCTTAATGTGGTTGTGTGTGTTCCAAAGTTTGGTAGAATGGATCCCAAACCTAGATTCAATTATGGGGCTGTACATCCAGTCACCAAGGTGATGCCCAAACACCTGGAATTTGTTATATCCTTTAAAAAGCTGTTAGGATATAGAGTGGTGACTGTGAAAGACACATTTGAATGTCTTTCATAGGTTGCACATGCCCTCAATTCTTGAATTTTGAGCTTTCAGCCCCAGGGCTCAATTAGTTGGTAAATGTTCGGATTAGTAAAGAGTAAATACTGAAGCTAATCTACGATAAACCCTGCAGAACAGGGTGCTCTGTGTAGACAGATGGATGGACGATGATGCGGACGGACAACATTACATCCCTCCCTCCCCTCCTCTGCCCCTCCCCGCCCCTTCCTAATTATAACAGCAGTGACAGGGGTTGTTGCCTCTAACTGAAGAAGTGACATTTCTGAAATGCAGAGCCCCGTCCACCTAGCTGGAGGCCTAGGGACTCATGCATTGCTATGGTGACTCCGAGTACACCTGCGCCAGAGGTTCTAGTGTCAGGCGGGCCACTGGAGGGGGTGGGGCGGGGCATGGAACGGGAGAAACCAAGGTGAGAGGACGCATGCACACACCAAGGTCTTATTCAACAAGAGCGTCCATTGTCAAGTCAGACCTTGCTGTGTGTATTGTGGTGTCGTTGCAGTGACCCAAACAGAGCAAGCTGGACACAAACAACAACAAGCCAATAGTGAATGAGACCACCTGGCTACTGCTCTGGGAATAACATTGCAGATACCGCAGCACTGCAATGTTATTCTTGAACCCACCGCCTGTGCTGTTTTTCTACTCTCTAAAGCATCTTTTCAATGACACCCTGTAACTTTCTCTTGATCAGAAAACACACAGAGCCATTGTAATGTCATCCCCGGGTCCCACCACCTCCGCAATAAGATCCTGAGTGGCAGATGCAAATGAGGAGTGCAATACCACAGCGGAGTAGACCCAGCACTCTGCTTCCCAGCTCCCGGCATTATGGTAAGAGAGAGAATAACTTAATCACTTTTATTATTAATCGCCTTTTCTGTTGGAATTCATGAAATATCACAGCAAACAATCCCCTGGCATTTACTCAGTCTCAGGTTTATTGGGAT
The DNA here is from genome assembly GCF_902167405.1 of Gadus morhua. Lineage (NCBI taxonomy): Eukaryota > Metazoa > Chordata > Actinopteri > Gadiformes > Gadidae > Gadus > Gadus morhua. Next base: position 15,391,982 of record NC_044067.1, on the reverse strand, counting down.
TTGCACCGAGTGTTTGCCCAATGGAACCTCAATAAAGCCTCAAGTAATTGTTTTCTAATCACACGTTTTTCCACAAGTTTCATTATTGTCCCTCACTTCATGGATCATTTAAAACATTGTTCGCCGAGGCCCAGATGACCTGGTGTTTTGATTGATTCATTGAACCACAAAAGCTGTCAGTAGACAGACATACAGACGCACTATTCTCTCATCAAGGCTATCATAGCTAGCTGTAGTCTTACTATATTTTCCTTTATACTCTCTGGGGTGTCAAAGCAATATAAAATATTAAGCATGCTACTACAAAGTCCAACCTTTCCATGTTCCACATCAGCTCTATTAACATTAAAAGTCCAGGACTGGGCTGAGAAAATCTAATTAAGTCGGAAACCTATGTCGTAGAATAAGTCAAACATCTACTGTCGAGCGCAGCTGTAGGCTACAATACTACATTGACATTTATACTGTACACATCCCAGATGCCCCAGTATAGCAGCAGTCATATTGGATTGATGGCTGTGATTGTTTTCATTTGTGCATTGCTGCAAGCCAGAACACATAATGTTTATGATCAAACCTGGTTAATTCATAATGTAGTGCATTGAAGATGCACTACTTGCCAAGCTCTCTGAACACAATCAGACGTAGCCCAGTATGTTTATTTCATTATGACATTATTCGAGAAACATTATAAATGTTTGTTGTTTCAAATCTCCATCTCTGAAATAATACACCAAGAGAAAAATTATCTCATCTCGTTATCTCATTTGGGATCACAGGGCTTTTTAAAGAGGCTCCATTCTTTTATGTGGTAATTGCCTACCTCTCGCTATTGACTGTTGCATACATATTCACAATTTCTGCAAGCCATTATGTTTTACTTAAGTACACTTGACTGCTGGTTGCAGCATAAAGCTGAGGATGCTGCTTTCCGAGGATTTCACTTGTGTACATCCCCTAGAGGTCAATAGCAAAATAACTGGAAGATTCCCATCTTGAGCACACAGTGAAAGCACAGCTACGGTTTAAGGCTATTCAGTCCCTCTGAGGCAGCATTTCACACCACTTTGAAACATGATTTTTTTGCTGCATAGTCTGAAATGAAAGCAGACTTAATGATCTGGAAGTTGGAGCGTGCTCCAGAAGAGCTGCGGTATGTTATTGTTGTGTGTGCAGTGACTGTTGCTCGAGTAGCTCATGTCAGCTCATCGCAGTGAAATAAATCCCTTCTATTAAACCACCACGCATGCACCAAACTGGGCCAAACTAAAGTGTCTGCTAGTCGGCTTCAGACACGGCCTGAGAAAGTCACTTGAAGGCAAATAAGTAGTCGATGAAATAATGATACCTGATTGTATACAAAAATGAAAACCATGTGTTTGTCCTCACTCAGATATAAGTATAAGACGCAGCTCCCGCTTGGCATTTTTGTAGGAGAACCTAGGTGCAGGGATCTTTGATCTTACCCATTGCAATATTTTCTCTACCGTCTGCACTGATTATGATAAATCACATTCAACTTATCAATGACCTCTTACACACCAACCAAAATCCGCAAAAACTCGCAAAAGAATGAACTACTTAAACCTTCATTGCTCACTTTCTTTTGCATCCCTCACATTTTTACCAACCCTCCACGTTCACACATGGCGTGTAAATATGTAATCCTGCCTGGCGTCACGCGGCTTGGGGTGGCTCCTCATGTCGAGGGTGATGTGATCAAGATGAAAGGCTAAAGAGAATGTGAATAGAGAGGAGAGGAGCGTGATCAACACTGACTCGGATTAAAGTAGTGAGGTGGTTAAATCACCACGTCTCCTGGGTCATTAATAAAAGAAGAAACGCACTGTTAGGGCTTTTTTTCTGAGGTTGCTACAGCGAGCGTCACTGTGTGGATATCAAAGGGATTAGTAGCGTTGCACAGTGAATCACCTGCCTCTATCTCCCAAACCCCCACTGTATACATACTGACATGCACGCACGCACGCAGGCACTCACGCACGCACGCACGCACGCACACACACACACACACACACACACACACACACACACACACACACACACACACACACACACACACACACACACACACACACACACACACACACACACACACACACACATACACAGATAGCCTAGTAAGGCTTGTCACCGGAGGGAATTTGCATGGGGCAAATTAGGTTGATTCTCATCCTCCAAGAAACTGTTTTGCCTATCTCCCTTTATAACATGTGTGTGTGTGTGTGTGTGTGTGTGTGTGTGTGTGTGTGTGTGTGTGTGTGTGTGTGTGTGTGTGTGTGTGTGTGTGTGTGTGTGTGTGTGTGTGTGTGTGTGTGTGTGTGTGCACGTGTTTGCGAGAGATATTATCAAGTAATTTAAACTCGCAGTACATCATGTTCTCATCAACACGGCAGGGAAGAACGTGATAAATTATTTTCCCATTTGCAGAACAACTGACTACTTACTGAGACAAAGACAAAACGCCACCACCAGGAAGATCAATAGATGTCTATAGTGCGCCCGTATGCCCGTATAGAATAATGATTGTGTGCGGTTTGCCTGGTCTTCGTGGTTGGGTTATCAGTAAAGGAGTTCCTAAGGTCGCCAGGAAGAAGGAAATTATATGATATTCAGAAGCCGTTTGCCCTCTTATCATGTAGGGACAAGAGAACCATGTCATTGTTTGTTAAAATAATTTAAAATCAACGAGCATAGATTTCTTTTATCGCTGCGTGTAGCTTATTGGCTTTTTTTTTTATAAAATAAAAATCTGTTACCCAACAGCTGTATCCGTTGATAAAGGATTGATTTATCTCTCTGTGTTCAGTAGGAAAGTAACAAGAGCTAAATGCTCGAAAGCGCATTCAGCACGCATCACCGCTGTGGATCTACATACTAATTCCAAAGAGAACAAACCGATCTAGTGTCTCCCTGCAACCTTCAGAGTATTGTTTATACGCTAAGTTTTGATTGTGCGTATGCATTCAGAAAATGTACTGATAATCTGCTTCTGAATATGTCTAATGTAGCAGAGTGCAGAACATGTAAACATGATGTTTATTAAATTAATAAATAATGACAATACACCGAATGGATTTTGCAGATGAAAAGGAATCTATTGTAGCAATTCATCAATATCTTAAAATAGTCTAGGAGAACACGGCAAATCATTTTTGTTCAGTAAATGTCCTTCAATGCCCCCATCTTTACAAGATAGCCCAGTCATATATCAGATAGCAACTATGATGCTACATGTTGTTGTTTAAAGATTTACTCATAACTGTTGGTTTCTCAAGACCTGAGACAGCACTACAAGAGAGGTAGGAATACATAAACTTTTATGCAGCACCCAGTTTTTGCAATGCAAATGATGAAAACCAAATCGCGTCATTAAGACAAACTGTCACAATCTTTTTATTTTAGATTCATACACATACCTTCAAGGATGTTATGTTTTGTTCTGGCTAAAATAGTCTGGCTTTGAAGAATAGCCTATTGGTGGCTTGTCGCTTGTTCAGAAGATCTAGAGTAACACCAGCAGATGGAGCTAAGACCCTCGCAATGTGCCACACTCTGCAGTGGGCTACATGTAAAGCAATCTGTTCTTGTGTGTTGGCTTGCATGTATGTTGCCTGAATACATGTTCAGAGACCCAAAGGGAGTGTTTCAGTAAGCCCATTTTTCACCGGGTAGTCAGACATTTGCACATTTAATGTCTCTCTCTCTCTCTCTCTCTCTCTCTCTCTCTCTCTCTCTCTCTCTCTCTCTCTCTCTCTCTCTCTCTCTCTCCCCCTCCCTGTGTGTGTGTGTGTGTGTGTGTGTGTGTGTGTGTGTGTGTGTGTGTGTGTGTGTGTGTGTGTGTGTGTGTGTGTGTGTAGACTGTGTAGACTGTGTAGACTGTGTAAATATTCATACACACTGTTTCAGTGATTTGGGTGGAGGTGGAGGAGAGCGCTTTTCCCTTTCAGATGTTCACTTTCTTCTGAGGTCAGCGGAGGACGGGGCCCCTGTTCTTGGAGATAGGGCCTCCTCACAGGCCCCTGTGGGGTGTGAAGTGTGGCAGGGGGTTTGGGTACTTTCACTTAGTCGGATCAGAGTTGTCTCCAGACTTCAGAGGCAGACTGCAAACTGTGTTGCAATGACATCGCCTCCTATCTCCCTCTCTCAGACTATACCTAAGTGTCCCGCCGTCCCTCTCTCCCCTCTCTCTCTGTCCCGCTTGGGCTGTCCTATCAGGCCCCCAGGCTCCCAGGAGCATCTGTGCCCCCACTTTACCTCCCATATGCCCCATGCCTCAAAGCCTCGCCCACAAGGCTGGGGCCAATCTCTTATTCATCAGAGATACATGAATTAACAATCGCTCATTTTCCGTTGCACCAACAAGCTGATGGTTGATTTCACCCATGACCCGCTTCAGGTTGACACGCCGCGCGCTTGCTTGCGCATCACGCAAACACGCAGATGGCAGCATGGTGTGGTGGGAGGCCCGACATGTCACCACACATCGAAGCAAAGGTTTTCAACAATACAATGGAGAGTTTTGGTTGCACACACACACACATACATACATAAACACACATACACATGCACTGAAAAAGAAACACACACACACACACACACCACACACACACACACACACACACACACACACACACACACACACACACACACACACACACACACACACACACACACACACACACACACACACGGGCCAGAGTTTTCTTTTATGGTTGCACTGCAGATCCAGACACTGGTTTTTAAAACACTGTTAGCTGCCATATTAAAGGGTATCAAGAGTGGTGTTAAAGGTGCTGTAGGTAAGCTCCAAGAGTTGTAAAGGGAGATGGAGTGAGAGCAGATAATAACAGAAGAGAGACACATTTAGAAACTGAAGCACCAAAACAAAGTCCCCTCCTCCTCTGCTGCTCCCCTAGTGTTGCATTTCACATACCTGTGATCCACATGGATCTCCCGAAGCAATCAGGGAAGAGATGCCCTGATTGGTCAGAAATCTACCGGGAGCAGCCTCAAGGGTCAATTGCCTCATACCCCATGATGATCCCATGATCTTTAGCAGGCCGGCTCAGCACGTGACTGCAGTCGGGATTCAGAAAGAAGTCCCGTTCGAAGGGACTATTTGATTTCGTCCAAGGCTGCTCTCCAGCAGGTTACAAGGTTATCAGGACATCGGCTGACACCAACAGCCCCCAACTGCCAACACCGCTGCTCCTCCCTGAGATAACTTCTGGAGGGCTTTCTTTTTTTATCAACATCATAGGTGGACCTAACCCCCACAGGAGGAGGAATGAGATGTGTGCATCCCCAGAGGTGCCCTTCATGAGATGGGAGCCGTGGGAAACGTGTTGGCTGCGACAGGATGTGAATGCTGATTGGTTGATTGGCCTCCTTTGTGCTACGGGGAGATTCTGCTGACGCACGTAATCTGGTGACATAAGAGACAGTAGAGATCCGCTGGCTGTGGACGGTGCAGAATATCCCTTCGTAAACCCGTTCAGCACTTGCATGTTTGTGTGGGATGATGAATGCATTGCAGTGCAAATCTGCACAAATGTGTGTATGTGAGATTGTGTTGTGTAGTATGTGTGCGTTCAGGAATAGTGGCTAACAGCTAGTGCTTTTTACTTCGATGCCTCTCCACGGGATCAACTCCCGATGCATAATGTTTACCAGTGAATTATATATATAAGAAATATTAAATGAGTGTCTCTCCATATCGCAGTCAGAACGGGCCTGTTTTCAAGCATGTGGTTCAAAGTAATAGCTTAAGAGGCAGCTGAGAGCTTTGAATCACCTCCGTCGCCCTTCTCTGAAGAAGCAGATGGAGACGCTATAGCGAGGAAGAGACACTGGTCCCGAAATCACTGTCTTTACGTTTCGCCATGCATCAGGGCTGTGTTTACCCTGTGGGAAATTGAATTGCTCTGCAGCAGCCTTGAGTGAGCTGCTTCCTTGATGTGAATTCTCAAGTCTTCAGAGAGCCCCCTCTCCACCCCAATCTATGGTGCGTACACAACCACTCCCGCCAGGAAACCCCTTCGCCTTCCCACCTCTTCAAACACACACACACACACACACACACACACACACACCCTGGCATTGCAAAAGGCAGGGATGCTGCACCCAGAGCTACACTAGCATGGCAAACTCGGTGTGACAGACGTTTTGCAACAGCGTTTGTAAGCAACGGTGGGAATATGCTCAGAGTTTGGGCTGCTCTGGGGGGAACACAGCGCCCTCCAAAGTGTGTTATCGTGTAGCCCCAGGTGGAGCTGGAGGGGCTGAGGTAGGAGGGCTGTTCCAGGGGGAAGGGAACAGTTGTTTGGGGATATGGGCCTAGAGAGGCCGTAGGACCTGCTTCTACGCAGTTCAACTTTGCAGAATGAGAGTTGGAAGAGAGAGGTGCAAGGGGAAGGGGGGAGCGTGGTGAGCTTACACAGCCTGGATAGGGGAGTTGAGATGTGGGATGGAGCTCTGCCGCGATGGGGCCCTGGCTGGTTGACAGTCGATCCAAACACTGGTTTGAGTGAGAGGGGAGGCGACAGCAATACACTTATTGGGAGAGACAGAGGGAAGGCTGCAATCAGGTGCCTCCCGTCCGTTGAGATAGAGTGAAGAGACACATTGAATAAATGGATAAACGCCCTTCCTGAAGCACACATCTCACAGACCCTTTGGGTGCATGGAGCATATAATGATCCTTATAAGCATACCATTCTTCCTCCTGCTCTATCAATAATTACTGTTTCTGGCTGCTTTGGGTTTCAAGCTGTGCAAACAAATAAGATAAAAGCAGGAGGAGTTTTCAATACAATTATAATAATTATGTTAGTAGTTCAGTTATGAATATTGACAGAGATTTTGAGATGTCTTGTAACTGTAATAGTTATCTGCAGATCAGGTGGTTTACTAGTGGAACATTCCCTCCTTTCAGCTCTTTCCGGCAATTATGTCCCGTCTCTTAAAAAATGCCTCGTAGGAGGTCATCCTTCCACAGATGGGAGACGAGGGGGAGCAGCAAACCTGTTAAACCGTCCAATCAATTCCTGCAACTCGGTTTTAATTTCTGAAGCTATTTATTAATACATACAGAGTAGATACAAGCGCTCTACAGCTGCGGAACCCCCTCCATCATCACGGCAACGAGCCAGCAGGCAGATGGTCACATGGGGCAACGTCACACTAGTGAGTCTTCACTGTAGGCCTAATTGCGTCAACACTTTTAGTTATATTTATTAAAAAAAAAAAAAAGAGTACGGCAGACCGTTCCTGAACCATCCAGGCTTTTTAGCGGCGTTTACAAGTCAAAGTCACAGAGGAAAAACAACCGAGTGTAAAACATTCTACAAACATACGCTAACAGATGGTGTAACAAATGATTACAGCGTTGCCTGCGAGGAAAATAATGGCTGAACAAGTATTGAGTGTGGTAAAAAGACAACCCGCTAGCGCCTGCGAGGCTAATACAGGCAGCGTGCGCGCTCAATCCATTTACAACCGGGTGCTCCCCTCCATTCCATGCTGCGTCGTCCCGGGTAGAGTTAAAAGAAATCCAGCCGCCTCAATTGCGGGGACACAATCAACTTCCTGGTGCACCGATGGGCTGTTTATTAGCCGCCCGCTGGCGTGGGTGAGGAGACGACGGGTGTACGTGCATCCGCGAGCCAGGCTACCTGCAGGAAAGGGAAACACTGGGGCTGCATCCGAATACTCATACTTGCATACTATATAGTATGCATTTTGTAGTATGCGAAAAATATAGCGCGTCCGAATACTCAGCACGCATTCTGTAGTACGGAAGAGGTTTCCGAATGCGTACTACCGCCAAAGTAAACCACGGACCTCACTACGCTATCCCACAATGCAACCGGAGTTTGGTAACAAACGAAGAAGAGATGGCTGACCCGACACCACCAACAGCGGCTTTTTGTGTGTGTGTGTGTGTGTGTGTGTGTGTGTGTGTGTGTGTGTGTGTGTGTGTGTGTGTGTGTGTGTGTGTGTGTGTGTGTGTGTGTGTGTGTGTGTGTGTGTGTGTGTGTGTGTGTGTGTGTGTGTGTGTGTGTGTGTGTGTGTGTGTGTGTGTGTGTGTGTGTGTGTGTGTGTGTGTGTGTGTTCAATAAAAAAGGAAAAATTAACTTCAATCGTCTTTTTCACGGAGTAACAAATAACTGTAAATGTATTATTATTCCAAAAAAATGACTTGCCAAATGTCCACATGTATACATCATAACCTGCCGGTAAGTCGCTCTACTAGATGACCGACGACGACGCCTTCTAGCAGCGATATCCATTTCAAGAGCCATTCGCGTGGAAAGAGACATTTTTTATTTAATAGCAACGATAACAAGACGGAAAACAGGTACATTTTGCCGCCATCTGGGGGGAGATACGTCATCTCCAAACATCCGGTGGAGTTTCGGCGGTGTTCGGAAGCGTTCGGAGGCGTTCTACGCATAGCTGTAGACCGTACTACACAGTCAAGTGTAGTATGGTCAAGTAGTAGACACTGGACAGAAATAGTAAGTACAGTATTCGGATGCAGCCTGGGTCTCTGGGGAGTTAAATCACCCTCCAAACACGAATAATAGGTTAATGTTGATTCATTTGAAACTCTTCAATCTCTTCAAACCCAATGTCTGGGTGGACTGAGAGTCAAACAAAGTGTTAGATGATTATTAATTTCATCCAAGTTGGTGGCACCAGTCAGTGAGTTGGCAAAATATTAAACACAAAGAACAAGTCAAGTCCATCCTCTTGTGTTTTCCCTCTGGCTTATTTATGTGTTTGCGATCAAGTTATCAGGGTTTATTAAAGTAGTTCCTTTCTCACTTAGTCATGTCAGATGGGTCAATTGAATTTCATGCTCACACATACTAGCTGGGAGGGTTGTGTATTTGCCATCACTGCCTCAACTCTGTCTGTACGCCCCAGCGTATCCACCTGTTGGATCTGCTTCGCCTTGTTCCAGACAAGCATTAGGGAATAGCTTAGAGATAAGGCCATGCTTTTCTGACGTAATCTGTCTTGCCAAATGTTTTTACTGACTGTCGGGATATGAAAATATCCAAAGCTAATATCTACCAGGTGCACATATGGATGTGAAACATCAGGTTTGGACAAACCCATCTGACTTCAAAGAGGGATTTTACTTATTCATACATTTTCTAGCCAACTGAGATTTTTAATGAAGCCTTTTCTGAAGGGAGCGAGTGGCAAGACTCTCTTTATTACACACAGCCACTAAGGGGCCCCTACGGACCAACATAACAAAGTGTGTCATTAAAAATTAAGTTTGGGTGGAAGAATACTAGCCACAGAGGCTGGGGTGGAGGGTGGTGTGTGTGTGTGTGTGTGTGTGTGTGTGTGTGTGTGTGTGTGTGTGTGTGTGTGTGTGTGTGTGTGTGTGTGTGTGTGTGTGTGTGTGTGTGTGTGTGTGTGTGTGTGAATCAGTGAGCAGCCAAGCTACAGTTGAGGTTGAAAAACCACAGGTTTATATCTGTTCTCCCTCTATATCGGGCCAGCGTAATCCTACATGATCTTTCTCTCTCTCTCTGTCTCTCTCTCTGTCTCTGTCTCTCTCCCTGTCTCTGTTCATGTCTCTGTCCCTGTCTCTGTATCTCCTAGCCATGAGCGGTCCTAGTCACACAAAGGCCTCTCATACTTTGGTCTAGTCAAGGTTATGCAGCAGTGGACCTTTCTTTTGTCAGTGACACAACTGCACCAAGGACTCACAAAAACCGCTCAAACATGTAATTTGAAACAAACAATCGGCCTTGCGTATGCCAGAGGAAACCATCCTTAGTGTTATTCCACATCTCCATAGAAAGAAGTAAAACAAATGGAATTATTCTCTTCATCACAAAGAGCCTCACCCATCAAATATAATAGGGACAGGGGAGAGGGGAAAAGGTGTGCCAGAGTTTCCACATTTAGTTGCTCCCATTCTTCTGAACCTCCACTGTGCATTTGAGGAACTGATTTTTTGGGAGAGCTCCTCACTTCCCCTCAAGTCTCCTCCCTTTTTTATACACTTCCCTTTCACGCCTTCCTCCCCAAGCCTGGGTCTTTCATGTGTTCCCCTTTAAGACGGCCCCTTTCAACTGCAGGTGTCCAGCCCGAGGCGCTAACACGGCCTCCTGCAGTTCATTCACTGCAGGTACATGACTGCCAACACGCACTGATCTGAGACCAGCCCCTGCTCCTTTTCCTTCCTTCCTCCCGCTGCCAAGTCTTCTCCCATTCCTATTGAAGACAGGCTGGCTGAGTGCTGATCAGTTCTGTAATCATGTGTTTTTTAGTGCTCTCACTATTGGCTGTGGGGAATGTTCTTTTTTAAAAGAGGCTGTATTATCTGGGGAGGAAACAGTGAACGCCTCACAACCTTAGTTTGGAATCAGGACTTTGTTTGGCTGCCCAATGTCTTCTATCAGGCTTATGTTTTATTTAAACATTCGTACAGGTCAGCTGTTCCTCAGGCTACCACCAGGGGGCACAATCATTGATGAGTTTAGCCAACATTTCTCAGTGGGTTTCTTAAAGGCTGCTGGCCAGGCTATAGCAGGCAGGAATCCATCTTTTCCCTCACCAATCATAGTCAGTTGTGGCCTCTCCTTCTGTCACTCGGTCACACACCAGACAGACCATGAATGCCTGCGATGAACTCCAAAAAAAAAGTGCAGTTCCATTTTGGTTGGAGGCCATGTAGAGGTAAAGGATGATGGTGTACGGCTTGTGTGCGCTCTCTCTCTCTCTCTCTCTCTCTCTGACACTCTTTCTCTTTCTCTCTGACACTCTTTCTCTCTCTCTCTGACACTCTCTCTCTCTCTCTCTCTCTCTCTCTCTCTCTCTCTCTCTCTCTCTCTCTCTCTCTCTCTCTCTCTCTCTCTCTCTCTCTCTCTCTCTCTCTCTCTCTCTCTCTCTCTCTCTCTCCCTGTCTTTCTCTTGCTCTCTGCTGTCGTCCTCTGTCTCACATCCTTCTTCCGTACAATGACCACGAAGAGGAGGGGTGAGGACACCCATCACCCTAATGGCTCCCTCTCCCATCATGATGAGGTAATAAAGATCCACTCTTTTCCCTTCAAATAAGCCAATCTGTGCGTCAGCCACATGAAGGAATGTCGCGCGGCACACGTGCAGTAGGAATAAGGGATGTGTTCCGGGCCACCGCATTTAGAAGGGACTCATTTAAAATGCTTACTGGTGGGTTCCATTACCCAATTTAGCGTCACGGTATCCGATAGATTTTACCCGCCAAGGAAACTTTGTCCATTGTCACGGCGAGCATTGTCGCAGCCAAGGGGGGTTTTCACGGACGATTACATGCATATTCATTAGCGGTGTATTAATTTGATATGTGCTTTTTTCTTCTTGAATACGCTCTGAGTAATCGAAGACATTTAGCAGCCGGAGTGCTATGTTGTGATTTGATTTATTTCACTCTCCGCTTGACACGTAGGCCTAAGCGTACTCCATATATTTACTCTATTTAATTGTAATGATTTGCGCAGGCCAAGCATTAAAAAAAGGGGTCAGCAGTTTAACAACACTCTCACCTCTGACCCCTGACATTTTGATTTAATTATCTGACGAGAGTGATGATTGATTTAACGTTGGGGTTCGTGAGGCAGAATCTTTGCTCTGAAATTCCTTTCTCTGAAGCCGCATTTGAATACCTTTCATCTTTCCATCAAGTCTTTATGGAAATGCTGCCTCACTAACACACCTGTGCATTCAAAGTGCGGTGAATGGGTGTTTTTCTGCGTGTTGCTTTGCAAACGTCGTATTGATCTTTGGTCTTTAGCAGGCAGAATCGGTGGCGGGTTGTCACAAATACTTTAGTGAAGGGGAGCGAAAGAGGCAATTTGGATCCTCATTAAATTTTCAAAAGTCCTGATGGTTGTGTGAAAATTGAACCAACTGTTCCAAAGCAACCTTAATTTTATGCTACAGTAAGTGCAAATTAGTTTCACAAAAAATATTTTTAATCACACACTGGCGAGTTAATTTGCTGTGTAGTAATTTCCTCGTGGCTCCCTTTTAACCCTCATATTCACTTATGAACCCCAGTGGCTTGGAGTGCTGGTATTGGCCCCTGGCCCCCAGTCGTCCCAACAGCTCTGCCTCTCGTTTACACCATGAGCTTCTCTCGGTCACCCATCGTTGAAGTCCTTGATCCTCGCCGGCCAGCCTGGGAAACTGCTCTTCTATGCGATGATGCGTGGCAGCAACATGGGTAGACCTTGGCAACCGAACAAATTTACCCTTAGTAACTACTAAATTGTTCGTCATGGCAACAGTGATCTGAAATAGAAGCGCCGGGTTAGAAGCGCTGGTTTCTCTGGAACATTCATCCATGTAAACAAACCGTCTGATTGGGTCTGACGTGAAGGCAGAGTGGTCGTGTGTGTAATTGAGTTACATGGTTACTGTTTCATTATTCCGGGAGCAATTTATGTAAAATCACACACTACTGCCATAGTAAAGAAATTTACGTTTTTGAATGATAACATTGAGACAGCTGGATACTGCTTATTTATTGCTTGTATAATTACAAATTAATCTATTAAGATGTTCACCTGTTATTCATGAAGATTGGTTGACACTTTTTAAACCCAAATAATCTGCCATATATTTCTGTTTATGTCATTAAATCGTATAGCTAAGAACGCCTAATTAATAATTAATTAGCATATCATATTGATCCATGTTCCGTGCCGTGCATAAGCATGTTGGTTATAGAGTGTGCTGCCGCAACATTGCTGTAGTACACATTCAGTGCAACCAAAATAATTTAACTTGAGCCTATCTGCCAGCAGAGAAGTTTAAAGACCAATACTCCTTGTACACAACACACAGATCCACAGATAGTTTAGTCAACTCTTGTAAAAGAAAAGCGCAGAGAGGAGACCGGGAGTGTTGTATATTTCTGTAATTGGCTGATTTACATTCAGCTTCCCAACCCAGCGTGAGGACGCAGGTGTGCTGGGAGAACTGCCCCGGTTTGGCCCAGGTGCTCTGCCTTGTTCCCGTCATGTTTCTGACCTTTGTCCTCGTTCCTGATTTACAGCCATCTGCCAAAACTGAGAGGAATATTAATGAAGATATTATCAGGGTTTGTCCTTATCTGGGGACAGTTGATTAGAATTACCCTGTTTATATGAGGAGGACGGAGCCACTGCTTGGTTTCGTTTAAATTGTGGTCACGCATCGAGAAAATAGCTTGAATGTCAAAAGGTTGAGGCAAAAAGTTGCGCAACATTTGCGGTCCTTATTAAAATACTGCGGAGGAACTAATCATTATTTACATTCACATGATCATGTGCAAATTTGTTGCCTTTTACACAGATAGCTGTAACTACATTTCTCCTTCTGTTCGAATTTTCAGTAGCCTTAGGGTCTAAAGGTCTATAAATGATGCTGCCATCTTGTTATCTATTGATTTCTTCCACCTAAGCCAGTGTTTTGCTGATTGAAAGGGATAGTTATTGGCCAGATTATGGTAACATGATCAGCTGTTATCCAAATCGATCAATCTAGAAAAACTATCTCCTTAGCCGCTGCTGTCAAGCCAAACGACAGAATTCTCGCCCTGTTAACAGGATGATGCTAAGTGATTCCACATCAGGGGATGCAAGAACTATATATACTATATTGGCTACAGGTAGGGAAGTACCAAAGCACAACAACTGGTTGACTTGTTAGTTAAGCATATTTTTTAAATACCTGTACTTGATACTAATACTAATAAAGTTTTCGTTGCTCCCATTAACTCGACCTCATTACGGGTTGCTACACGGATGTCTCATTCTGTTCAGGCTGAGCTAATGGATGAGAGAGACGTTGGCTAACTAACTCCATCCTCCTTAGAAAATGAGCAGTGGCCTGCAGCACATAGGGGCTACGACATACACCACACACCCATCCATGAAGTGTCTTTTCTTGGAGCCTTCATTTTCAACATGAATATGAATTAATGCTTTAACAAATTATCCATACATGTTCCTCTTAGTTATTCAACTTGTTCGTACAAGTGGGATTTGGGATTGCTCTCACTGACTGGAACACATCCTGCTTCTTTAAGTTCAGATCAGAATGTTAAATTCTGCTAAGTCAAAGCATTGCCAAAAACAGACCTATAGGATGCAATCACTTCTTTCCGTCATTTATTTTTGATGTGAATAATAACTGGGTGTGGTAAAACACATGATTTATTTTCAACTTACTTATCCGATTAATTGGTTTCAAAGTAGGGTATTGCCCGTACTCTGCAATAAAGCATTGCCAATATTACCTAAAGCTAGTGGTTCATCCTCAGATGATAATATGTGTGATTTTTGTCTTCAGCAGTGTTTGATACCTGCTGCAAGCCCTCACTGTACATAATGAAACCCGGAACTTGATAGTATGAGTGTAAACTCCATGGTATCTTCTGCTTTCTTTTTCTTCATGCAAACATTTTCCCCTTTGCACCATTTTGGGTTCAATTTGTAGCATGACCCAAATAAGAAATACGATCTGGAGCAAAGCACACAGCAAATGTTGAGGTGCTGTTTTGTTTTGCTGGTTTCATATGGGAGTCAAGTCTATTTTGGATGCAAAAACTTCTAAAACATTATTCTGTGCCTGTCACTACATGGCCGTGTGCTTTGGGCTTTGCTCTTGCATCTGATTCTGAATTTCAAAATTCTGAGTGTAAGCACACTGCAGGGATGGGACTGAACATTTTGCAAATTCTTTGGTGTTGAAACACAAACTGTATGAGGAGATATGGCCAGACTTTTGGGGGAAGAATATTTTTTTACACAATGACGGATTAAAAGTGTGGTTGTGTTTTAAGGGTACTCACATGCACTGCAATAAAATTGTGCTATCAACTCACGTGCAAATTCGTTGATTTTTCGATCCGCCTCAATCCTTAAAGCATCCTCTCCCAAAAAACATTTTCTTCTGCAAAACAATTGTGCAGCCTTAAATTCTGGTCAACGAATATGTAACCCCTTGCCTTGCCTCTCTCTCTCTCTCTCTCTCTCTCTCTCTCTCTCTCTCTCCCTCTCTCTCTCTCTCTCTCTCTCTACACACACACACACACACACACACACACACACACACACACACACACACACACACACACACACACACACACACACACACACACACACACACACACACACGCGCACACGCAAAGACATGTACAACTTTTCAATTGCAAATAACAGTACTGTTAGGGAGATCACGTGATGATACCAGTGGATGCAGTTGGTTTTGACCCCGCTATGATCTGAGAACTGAGTAAATGTGGCTCTCATTCTCATGCAAGATGTTATTTGATTTAGATTGTTACAATAACATCTCACCTCAGATCTTATCTGTTGAACAGAGTTGCTCCAATACTTTTACTTTTAAACATTTCAGAGCATACCGTTTTGTATATATATTTTTTATTATAAGGGCACATTTCTCCATCCATTGTCTCAGATATTTGCCACAGTACAACTCCCTGAAGTCTTGCTGTTGGATAACTTGAGTTTATTACCCCTGCGATTGCCAAACGATAACCTTCAGAGTTGCGAGTCTGTTTGCTCCATTCTTCTTTTAGAAACCATTAAAAGACGAGCTGACGGGTGGCAAGCAAGAGGCGCTTTGGTTTAATAACACACTGCCTCCATGAAAATTGCCTTTAATCGCACACAAACATTGCAAATTTAAAGAAATAGGGAAAGAGTTAATTGGCTTTTGACGGCAAGCCGAATCGGCCAATGCTCTCGTTCAATGTTCATCATGGTTCATCACCGCTTTATCGCTTGCTTTAAGAAATAAAAGGGATAGCAAATGATTTCCTCATTTCTATAGAAGAAAAAAGTGCAAAGAGGAATCGGTTAAAAATAAATACATATAACAAACAAAATGTGTGTACAATGTCATCTACGAGAATGTCCTCAATGTTGTCGAAGCTTCAATTTCACTGAGTAGATCATTCTGTGCCTTGGGTCCCCTCTAGATGGGCATCACATCTAAAGCCTGTCCATCCAGACAGAAGGTCTCCCAGAACAAAATAAAAAGCCCTCAGGAAACAAGCCAAGTCTCAGAGTTGGCCCTTTTCCGAGATTTCGCTCTTCCGTCAAGAAGCCATGCATATGTTCCCTAGGGCAACACTCATGTCTCTGCAAAAAAATATGGAGGAGGAGGAGCAGTAGGAGGATGATGAGGAAAGCTGAGCGCCTCCATCTGTCTGCGTGTCCGGGTGCCCACAGACCGCTACACCCCTCCCCGGGGACCTGCGCGAGTCTTGGGCAGGAATCAGCCCACACACTCTTTGTCTCCCAGTCCCCTGGCCTGGTGCTCCGTGCCTGTCATTTCCCATCCCAGTGTTTGCCAACAGCGGGATGGACATCAAAACCACATATGGACGCTGAATACACAAATGGCTATGATGTCTTGATGCCAACATGTTGTGTTTGTAACTGTTGTAAAGGCTCTTCCTAGCTTTGGCTTCGTCTCTGGCTTCGTGTTTGGCTCTGTGGCGGACGTCGTTAGAGCTAGAGTAGTAGTAGCAGCAGTAGTTACGTGTCAGTAAGTATATTGTTTTCATATTTTGCGCATTAATTATGCATTTAGTTTCATAACAACTTTCTGTACATGGTTTGTACTTTCTCAACAGCACGCTGTGTACTTTGTAAAGAAATGGAGCAAAATGTATTCCCTTCTGGTCCTTTGAGGTATAGGCCCGACGAGGGAGTGTGCTGATGGAAGCCGTATGTGTTCTCCTGCATGGAGAGAGAGAGAGAGAGAGAGAGAGAGAGAGAGAGAGAGAGAGAGAGAGAGAGAGAGAGAGAGAGAGAGAGAGAGAAATGTGTATGACAGATTGTGCGTGTGTTTGGGGGGGGGTTGTATATGTGTGTGAGGGTTGTGCATGCGTACGTTCAGATAGAGGAGCTCCCTAGAAGCGGGAATGGCTGCCCCTCTACGGGGAAGATAGCCATCTGGCCGAGGGCTTGGGAGACAGACAATGTCTGCTAAACACGCTAACCCCATAGCTTCGTGTCAGGTCTCTGGTGCCCCTGCTTCTCTCCCAGGGTCTCCTTCAGCACCGCAAGAGCCGTGTCAGAATGGATGAGGGGGAGGGGCTGTGGCAGCCGGAGAGGCGGGGAACAGGACAAGGTGTGTGTGTGTGTGTGTGTGTGTGTGTGTGTGTGTGTGTGTGTGTGTGTGGGGGGGGGGGGTGACAGAGTGGGATCCTGAGGGGGAGAGCAGTACATGACCAAACAAAAAAAACATAAGTACAGTATATACAACCGGCAACTGAAGGCCGGCTTTATTTTTTGTTTGCCAATCATCATTTGTCGGAACCAAGATAAGAATCGATATCTTATTATTGACGAAGGGGCGAGGGTATTGATGTGTCTTGTTTCTTTTTTTTTTCCCGGTCCATAGGTGTGATCACACATCATGTGTTGGTGTCGTTGGGGGTGGTGGAGGTGGTGGTGGTGGTGGTGGAGGGTGTGAGGAAGTGCAGGCTGTGCTAGTTAAGGAAGGTTTCGCAGTAGCAGCAGCAGCAGTAGCTCACAGCCGGGGAATGGGTATTGGTTCATTGAAGATGGCTCTGTGCAGTTTGTCATGTCTCTCTCACTTCCCTCCCTGATGGATGAAAGGCCTTTTGACTATAAATCAGGAGGATGCAGTGATTCTCGCCTCGGGCATGGAACAGGGCAGCCCTGCTTTGGAAAAAAAATTAAAATATTGCCAAATCGGGAAGGAATCAGTCAAAAAGGGCCGTGCACATGCATGTATGCATTCGGATTGATGCTCACACACACACACACACACACACACACACACACACACACACACACACACACACACACACACACACTCACACTCCAAGACACACATTTCCCGATGTTTAACACCCATACCAAGAAAGACACCTTGATTGCAGTTAAGTGAAGGAGGGGTAGATAAAGGGCTTAATGTGGCACATTAAAGCCAGATCTCGACTGATGAGGAATCACAAGCGGAGGGGAAAGTCAGGCGGAAGCGGAATGAGGAAGACATATGGTGGGGAAAAATGGAAAGCGTCACTAGCGAAGTAGACTGGCTGTGAAAGCAAGTGCCCATAAAAAGCTATAAAAGCACAGTTTCATAATTGAAATGACGTTCGGCTGACAGAAATGATGTTGTGTATTTACTGCAACAGTTGGCGCCAAGCAATATTGTCAAAGGCTTGGGTCTGACTAACTGTCAAATAAAGATATAAAACCACTAGTGTGGCACTAGAGTGGATCCCAGTGGTTGTTCAGTGTACCAAATTAAATGTCCTAATTGTTCGGATTTAATGAACTCTCACTTCTCGCTTTCTATAAATTTTCCTTTGCATCTTTTTCATTGTTCTTTGTATCAAAAATGACCCACATCCTCGATGCAATTCTGACCAAGTCATGCATTCATATTGCGACATAGCTGTTCCTTGTTGAAACAGAAGATGCAACACTGAGTGGTTGGAATAGCTCACAATTTTCATGCTTGGTGTGGACTGAGACTGTGTGAAATAGGTTTGTGCTGAATATAGCAGACAATAGTCACAGGCGCCATGATCACAGATCTGTGAAGAGTCATCTGTTCCATCTCTCGGTATAAGAACTGTGACCACTGTACTTACGTGTGCACGGAAACAAGCACGCGCTCAACCCACTCAGATCCGCGTGCACGCAGGCATGCACGCACGCACACACACACACACACATACACACACACACACACACACACACACACACACACACACACACACACACACACACACACACACACACACACACACACACACACACACACACACACACAGACGTGTTTTATCCCTCCCTGCTTCAAGCCCCGGCTTACATACACAACACTTAACTAAACACAGCACTGTCACAGCCATACATCTCACTGAGCAGTGACAAAGCAGTGTTCAGCAGCGAGGAGGCCAAACAACGAGTCAACTGCCAAGGTCACCCATTTTATCTGCTCCTTTTTTCCATCTACCGTTTATTGCCCTTCCCCTCCCTCCTCCCTGGGCTCCTCCCCTCGCCGTCCTTCTCCGCTCTCTGTCCTCTGCTTTTAGCCGCCGCTGTTGTGTTGATGGATCAGTGGTTGCTCACAGAGCTCGCCTACACTGCAGTCCACCCCCCCCCCCCCCCCCCCCCCGGCGATGAGTAAGATAAGATTGGAATAGCCCATGCTGGGCCGTGATGCATCTGGCTGCGTTGGTCTGATGCATGGGTCCACCTGTGCTAACTCGCCCCACTGTTCGGTAGCTCCGTCGGGGGATGCGATCATAAGCCGGCCCCCCTCACCAACTCTTTCCCTCTTTGCTAATCGTTTTTGGACAAACTCATATTTTTGAAAATGCAAGTCACTTTGGGAGACACGCAGCCATCGTGAAAGGGGAGGTATGGATGACGGGCAGATAAGGGGTATTAAAGTGGCGACTTGACAAGGAAGGAAATTACACGGCTGTCAACCCACTTAGCTGGAAATCATGCATTTCGCTCTGAGGTCTGTCTCGGACGTAATCTCGCTGGACCGCTTAAGCCTGACGCACATGTTCCTGCATTCAGTTTAGTAGGATGGCGTGTTGGAATCCAAGGATCCTCATGGCAACTAAACATTAGCACAATTCACACTGCTTTTGGATTCTTGTCCATACGAAGATGTGCCAAACCCAAATATGCGTTCTCTCTTAAAGCACATGAAGCAGGCCTGAATGAAATGATTGGATGGCTTTTGCTGTTTGTCTGTCTGTTGAACTAACTCTACAGATTTGTCTCTTCACTCCTGCAGAATCACACTTGGGCTATGTGGGGGTATTCTGATTGGCCCGAAGGATAGAGTGGTGTCGTTGATCTATTGTTAATGTGTTCATCCGCAACAGTCTGACAAGTAAGACCTTTAAATAAGGCAGATATTTGGTAGGTTACTGGTGGTTGGGTTAGAGTTGACCTATCTCTGAACTCATACTCAAATCCAGACTAAAACAACGACTGCAGGTCAATGAAAGATCTTTAATAATAGTAAAAAATCCAACAATGCAAAGAACTGGCAGGGTAAACCGAAACCAGTTTCTACAGGCAAAGAATACAGATAAGGAACACGCTGTGAGGTCTACAGAAACAGAAAATCTGAACGTGGACAAAGGGAAAAGGTTGAAGGAAATAGACAAGGAAACACACAGGGGAACACAAAGAACAGTTCAGACGGACAAGGGGCACAGCTGCAAACAGAGCACCACAACATTTTACTGTCACAGATCTTTTGGAGCTCAGGCAGCCCATTACTGTGAGCCTTCTTGGCTGAATGACAATTTATTGAATTATTGATCAGCTACGTTATTCGAAACAATTCTATGTTGTTGCCCGTTCCGAAGCACGATCCAGGTGTTTCACAGAACACGGGCGACTGCAGAATGGTATTTGAAGCAGCCAGAGCAGTGCATCAATAACGTATGCCACAGTATATCACAGCCTAGCTTAGTAGCGGTTAGCCGTTTTATTTGCTCCATCAAAGCAGCTCATTATGACGAGTTTGTTCATTTCAACCCTGTCAGATCGTCCTCCTAATGTGACAGAAGATTGCCTGGATTAGTTTATCCCCAGCTCCGAGGTAGCCCGGCCTGACAATGCGGTTGATTTTGACAAACACCACTGTCAGTTCAAACTAAGGCTAGGTTGTCCTTGCCGTGGTAAAAATATATGCTGTGTGCATTCACAGGAGGAACTTTATACTATGTGGTAGGTAACATGGATCCTTGATCGAGTTTACTGGAAACTTTGCTTGGCAGTTGTGATTGATTTGTTTATTCAGCTGCCGTCCGGACACACACACACACACACACACACACACACACACACACACACACACACACACACACACACACACACACACACACACACACACACACACACACACACACACACACACACACACACAGCACCAGTGTTAGAGTTTACTGGAGCGTCGGTGTGTACTGTTGCATTCTGTTCCAGTGTGTCTTCTCTCTATCTCCAGTATGGATCTCTGAGTGGGAGAAGGACAAGTGAGCCGTACGTGTTCCCGCGCTGCTGACAGGAAGAGTATTATGCATCTCCAGACTTGAATCAATATTTAAGAAGAGAAAAGTAAATCTCCACTCTAAAAATATTATGAACGGAGGTGGGGGAGGGGGAGAAATTATTTTAGAGTGCCTTACAGCATAGGGTTTCATCAGAGGCCTGGATGTTCTCTTCCTCCCCTCCTCCTAACCTCGTACTTCGTCACGAGGCAGCGTCGCACTAGACCCCTACGGCCTGTTTGGAAGTGAGTCGACGTGGAAGCTTCCAGAAGGTATCCCCCCGTCTCCGTCCTCCTCCTTCCAGCTGCAGTGCGGTATGGATCGCCCCGGCCTCGTCCTTCTCACACCATACATTTGTGGTGGATCGAGGTCCTTTGTGCGAACAACACCATCAATACTGCGTCCACTCGCGGTAATCAATGAGCGTTTTTTCTTTTTTTTTTCTAGGGAATAAGTATCTCTCGGTTCGCTCTCATCATGGCAACGGATTTGCTCTGGCTGGCTCACGTGAGCTCGACTCTCCCATTGCCATATTGCCAAGGGCAATGCTTCGCAAATGAGAAGGGGCCACGTGCCGCACACTCGTGATGCCACTCAAGTTCCTGCCCCTCTTATTGGTGCACGTCGTGGCTCTTGTCTCCGGTAACTCTACACGCCCTGAACGTCAACCGTTGTAATGAAAGGTTCATTAGGAAACGCCAATAATTCCTCTGTCATGTGACGGTGGGTTCTCGAGCACATTAGAGCCCTGAAGACAACCTGAATATTGTTATTTTCAATCCTCCATCATGCGTTCATTAATCTTCATTTGGACGTGATGAGTGTGTGGCAATCACACAGAATTATATCCACTCCGGCTCTTGTGGGTATCTCCTCTCGCAGACGCACACACACACACACACACACACACACACACACACACACACACACACACACACATATGACCGCGCGTGCCCTAACGCACGCACGCACCCACACACGCACACACATGCAGACGCGGATCGCAGAGTGGCGCACACTCCCGCGAGCTAATGCAATGCAACACAATTTCGAAAACGACTTTAGATTAATTTGAGTGATTAGCGGCTAAATATATCCAGCTCCTTCAAAGTCATTAACAGTAATAACAAGGAAAGCGGAGGCGGTGGCGTCGGCTGGCGCGTGTGTGAAGTACCTCGCGCGCCCAAACGCACAATCGACCGGCAGAAACAAGACCTTTTAACTGTGGGAAGAAAAAAACCTCAGCAAAAATAAACATCATAAAGTGCGGCTTGTTTGGTTATGCGAGGGCCTCTCATAAGCGAGAGGGCGTGCGCCAAAAGCTGTCACAGTGAATACAGCCGGGTGCGATCCACGATCAGTCCAGTAATTAAGAAGGTGTGCGTTCAGAGGCCGGGCTCCGATGCTCTAAATCACAGTGATTGGCCAAGATCTCCCCCAAAACACCACTATTTATCCCCACACCGCCGCCCCCTCACCCCTTCCACCCACCCCCCGTAATTACCGGCACATCTGTGGGGTGCGCACGTGCACCTTGTGACATCATCGCCGCATGCCTGGCGAGTGAGAGAGAGAGAGAGAGAGAGAGAGAGAGAGAGAGAGAGAGAGAGAGGGAGAGGGAGAGGGAGACGGAGAGAGAGAGAGGGGGCGTGAGTGAATAAGTCAGTCTTGACAGAAATGTCAGGCATCCATTTTCTATCACCATACCGTATTTTGGCCTAGCCCCTATATATGAGACAGAGAATCATTGTGTTTCCAACGTTCCACCATTTACGTGACATGTACATGCTCTCTTTTGAAAATATATTGTATGTTTAACTGAAAAATGTCTTAATTTTCATAAAGCAAACAGTTAACAATCAGTAACAGATATAACATATCTATCTATATATATCTCTATATATATATATATATATATATATATATATATATATATATATATACACATTTAATTGTTTGTTAATGCATTTTGAAAGTAGAGCATATACATGTCATGCTCCATTGGGAAACACAATGATTCTGCTTGATATGTGTTAAACATCATTACCAAAATAGCGATTCATGGTAACAGTGAGAAAAAGAGCAAACAATAGAAAAGACGTCCTATCAATGCACAGCCACACAGAAGGTACTCGGACCAGGGCGTTGGGGGGGAACACTGAGTACTTTGCTCTTGATTCATCCCCACACTATGACTATTATGCAGCGGTCCCAGACAGTCTGCATCAGGCTTAACCTTGAAGCTTGGTTGGACGCCCACATCTCTCCTGCCAAGTCATTGTTGACAAACTTGGGCGCAGTACAGAACCGAGAATGGTCGGTTGGGGACCTTGGGGTATGGGGGGCTGGGGGGGGTTAGGCGCGGAAACTTTGGGGTGTTGCCCGGTCAGACCGGTGGGGGGGGGGGGGGTGGGGGGCTGGGGTTTGGGGGTTGGTTCTAGGCCGAGGGGGATGATGGGCTAGAGGGTAGAAATCCGGTGCTCAGGACCCAGTCCTCTCTGCTGTTCCAGACATAAAATACTTGGCTTCCAGCGGCTAAGTTTCATCCTCCGATCGGGATCAAAAGACGAGCGAGAAACAAGCGTTGAGAGGGGAGCAGCGGAGAGGAGAAGATAGTGGGCACAGGGAGGATCAAGAGCGAGACACACACACACACACACACACACACACACACACACACACACACACACACACACACACACACACACACACACACACACACACACACACACACACACATACACACACACACACACACACAGGCAGAATGTGGAAGGGAGCACAAGCCTTGCAGGGCGGGTCAATAGCTAATGAAAAACGTACCTCCTTGTGAGTCTACGATTTATTGCCGCCTAACACGTTGAAAGGACATTTCCCTTTGTAGTTTCCTACTCTGCCTCGGAGGAGTGTACTTCCTCCGTTTCCATTTTGTTCTGAGAGTGAAGCAATCCTCTGGTGTGTGGCGATGGCACGTGGTGTCAGAGCCATGTGGCCGGCTTTAATGCCGGTGATTCAGAACTAATGGAATACCAATATAACAGAGTTGTGTCGCTGGAAACATATCTGGCAGCGGAAGACAACACTTGTGAGCAATAATGCACTTAAGGGGCCGATTTGTCTCGGCTGTAATTACCCGGTGCCACAATACACACACGGCGGAGTGAGGGGCTTTCTAAGTTGTCCCGGCGCTGGTGTTTGGTGGCGTCGGCCGTTCTAGGGCCCTCGTGTGTCTCCCATCTTTCTCCCGGGCTCGATCACGCTGGCGCCTGGCCCCCCTCAACAAGGGCACGTATCAATCATCTCCATCGTTTTCCATGGTGGAAACTTCTGGAATATGCCCTCATCCATAGATAAGTTATCAGTGTTAGGAACGCGTTCTTGGAAGTATTCGATTTTCATAGATTTGACTTTTATCTTACACCTTTTTCTAGCTATACCCCTTCTCCTCGTCTCCATCTTCATCTCAAGCACCATCCACATGCGGGTAAGGAGTGTTGGGCCTTCTGGTTGAGCCCCTCTAGATAGAGATCCTATCTAGAGGGGCAATGAGTTGGTATGATTTCCTCTTCACCTGAAATGAGTTCTTCTGTGATCTTTCTCAAGGCTTCTTAAGGGGTTTTCCCTTTATTTGGCGTGAGGTATTGGGGTGTCGTATATTGTGGGCTGTGAAACCATCATATATATATGGACTCCAACTCCAACTGTGATTGAGGGCAATACAAATAAAATGTATTTCATACAAATTGATCAGACCGTCCACAAGGAAAACAATAAAAACAATGAAAATAATTTTGGCTGGTAGCATCAAAATTGAATGAAGGATTTTAACAGATGTGCGAAGACGGCATTAATAATAAAAGATTAATAGAAAACTACTTTTGAAGTGTCAGGCATGCTGTGTGTTCTGTGGAGTAATTCCCCTGTCGAAGCCCATTGTTCTAAAGTTACCACGCAGCTCAATTTAAAAAGATATGGAAGTCTCTGGGGCAGGTTTTGTAGATTTTCCACTGATGGGTCAACACAACAGTATGTTCTTGCCACACGGAGAGTGAGTCGCGTGGAGTTTCTGCTATTGAAGAACAGAGCGAATCACATTGTGTGGGTTCCCAGATAAAACGCAGGATTATTTCTGTCTGGTGTCATCATACTCATTAAAATACACCATTTATAGATCTTAGAAGGTGCTCTCAAATTCCCAGAATAGCCACAAGGTCAATTTCGGAAGAGCTTTTTAATACAACTAATTGTGCCAATCCAGACCTTAAAAGTCCACTTACACAATTGTTAAAGATCCCATGGCATGCTAATTTATGAATGCTTTTATATAGCTGTTAGTGGGCCCCTAATACAGTACTCGAAGACGTTCAAGTAATTCCGCCTTGGTGCAGAATTACAGCGCTTACGAGCCAGTCCCACAATGAGCTTTCCACATACGGGCCGTTTTTTAGAGGTGGGTCAAGGTGGTGGATGGGGGTGTGGCCCTGAGCAGCTTGCGGCCACGGCCCCATGCGTTCGTGTTTACCAGTGGATGTATCGCAATGGCGAGGCGCACACAGCTTTCGGCCATGTTCTGTAAAGATTCTAGAACACTCCGGGTGCTCCGGTGGGAATCCTGAAGCTCTATATTTAAATAATATCATAGATATTTGTATCATATAATGTATATATTATCACGGCCAGAAGCTGTGTGCGCCTCCAGATAATATTATGAATCTCAAACGACTGCGTCGGGTTTTCCGACGTCTCTGTTTCTTTTACACATCAATCTGAAGTAGACTGAACTGCAACATGGAGGAGAAAGGGATTGTTATTGTTGACCACGATTGTCTCCCGCCGGAGCCCCGCTGCCCGCTGCCGAGGCACCACCGCCTCGGAAGTGGGCAGCGGTCAGCGCCGAGGCAACATCGCCCCGCGCCATAACACCAACAGCAGAACGGTTATCAAAAAGTGCACAACACTTGCATTACAGTGTGTGTATTCACACACACACACACCGCTTTCACCGTCGTAGCTCATTGGCGGGCCAAATTCTCTGGGAGGGCAAGGCAGAGAAAGGGGAGGTAACTTGGCTCCTTATGACGACATATGGGGCAAAATTCAGAATCGGAGCGTCTGAGCTTTCATTTTTCCAAGAAGGAGCAGGATACCTAGTGCTCGTTTTACACCTAACGTAATTTCTAGCCACTTGTGGACCATAGGCAGGCTAGGGGAACTCATATTAATTCTAGAAAATGTTCATGCCATGGGACCTTTAACCACAGTCCTAAAGTACAAAGCCAATATATCCAGTTGCTCCTTTGCCCCAATCATTATGTATGTTTTTCATTATGTATCATTATGATTCATGTTTTTCCCACAGTATCCCGTATGGAGTGAATGCTCAGATTGTTAATGAATATTAGTCTTTCCTCGCAAAGTTGTGTCCTCAACCAGTCTGACAGTTACTTGAAGATACATAAGAATTGTTTGATGGAGGTTGGATTTAGGCCTCTGTATTTGGGACTCTTAAAGTCTAGATACGTTCCATTGTGGTAAATAGTGGTAGTGGATGAGGTATCCCCCACACACTCACACACAAATACACACACACTCACCATGTAAAGCGCTTTGGGTGTCTTGAAAGGCGTTATCTTAATGCAATGAATAAGTATTATCATTATAAAAAGCTCTTATTGTGGGCTCTGTGAAAAGGTAGACATTCTATAACTGTTCCTTCCTATTCCTATTATCTACTTAATATGCATTCATATTTTCACCTCTCCCTCACTCTCTCTGGGTAAGTAAAACAGGGAAATGTACTTTTCACTAAGCAAACTTAATCATTTATATGCATCCTTATATTCCTGAATGAAAGCTAAAAAAACTGGGGTGCATTGTGGGTTTATGGTAATCCTCAGCATGTGGAACCGGTACAGCATGTACAGTATTTTAGCACGTCGAGCTAGCATTGTATGTATACGCTCTATTCAAATCCTCAGTCACTATGCATTGTAAACTTCTGCTATAACACAGTGTACACATTTTCACGGTGAATCTTGCAATTAAGTTGCGTGCCTTTGGACTACTGCCAGAGGAGGGATCCATCACCTGGCGTTTTAATTGAATTTATCGGGTGACAGAATAAAACAATGTCTTCAATGAAGAATGTTCTATCCCAGGATTTTCTAAATATCAAGCGGAAGAATGAGAACACTTTAAAGACTGAAGTCCAAAACAGCAGCGAGCCAGCAAAGCGACAAAAGAGGTGGGAACTAATAATGATCAGAGCTTCCATTCAGTCAACCTTTGCTTAATCAGCCCGGCTGCCTCCTACAGCCCGGCTGGCTCCTTTCTCTCTCAACTCACGCTCAATACATCTCTCCGTTGCCCAGGAATCTCATTTATCAATGCCAGTCCAGCATGGGTATTGGTAACCTCACGACTGTGTGCAGGAGTGTATTATCTCCCCTTTACTCGAGAGAGAGAGAGAGAGAGAGAGAGAGAGAGAGAGAGAGAGAGAGAGAGAGAGAGAGAGAGAGAGAGAGAGAGAGACCCGATGTAAAGGAGTAATTTGCAGAGAAAGACAGGGTGGCTGATTAGTGCGCTATTGTTGGGCCGGGCGTGTTTGGGCGTGATTCATTGTGTTGATTTATGTTGACCTTTTAGTGTGGCTTGTGTGGACTCCCTCGTGTCTGCTCGGCTCTGTACCACGTTACCATGGTAATGCTCGTTTAAGAAACACAACACGCAGGCATGAGCACGAACGCCACACGTACACATGCACACACACACACACACACACACATTAACGTGAACAAACACACATTAACGTCAGCACATAGAATCATATCATATGCAGACCATAACGTCAACAATCACAAGCACACACATGTATACACACACACACACACACACACACACACACACACACACACACACACACACACACACACACACACACACACACACACACACACACACACACACACACACACACACACACACACACACACACAGAGACCCTACTCAATAGCATATTACTGTTTCATCTATTAATACTGTCTTCTTCTCCAGTTCCTAAGCTTAAGTAGATGTTTTTGAAGAATATGCCCTCACTAGTCACAGCAGACACTTCCCCATTCAACACGCTCTCACTTCATCCCTCTCAGCGAAGGCTAATGTTAACGAGTGCAGCATCAAAGAGCTTATTATACACGTGTCCGCGTATGCACAAGCCTCTCCTTGAAAACCCTCTTCCTTGGTTGATTCATCATCCCCCTAGTCCATACATTTCTGTCCATCCACAACCCCAGGGATTCTCTTTCTGCATGGTTTTATATTCCTGGTGAGGCCGTGTGTTCTCCACGCCCCCCCCCCCCATTGGCATTAGGGAACCAGCAGGGTGAACGGCGGGGGGTCCCGCCAGCGCTTAACCCCTCGTTACCCCACCTGGACCTCCCTCTAAGAACCCCAATGGACACCTGGTCCCCCTTAGCCCCCCTCCCCCCCAAAGGAAGGATGGAAGAGCTGACCGCTAAATGAACCCTGGATCATGTATTTATTATTATTATTATTATTTTAAACCTTTATTTAACCAGGAGAAAAACCTATTGAGATTAAAAATCTCTTTTTCAAAGGTGACCTGGCCAAGACAGTCAGCAGCACAACCGTTTCAGACAAACACACAGGGACAAAAATTTAAATAGCACTAAAATAAAGCAAAGCAATTCACACTGGATCAATCTTTCTGTAACCGGGAAACAAAAACCTATTCAAAACACTGGCATCTTAGAGAGTCTAGCTCAATTTCCTTCATTTTCAACTTAAAAGCATTTGACGATATTAATTCAACAAGTCCTAGGTCTTTCTGCAGCGTATTCCGCACAGTGGGGGCAAAGTATACAAAAGGCTTTTTGCCATGTTTTGTCCGCACATTGGGGACAGAAAGCAACACCAGGTCCTAGGCTATGAACTTAAAAATTGTGGACCAGCACTTTAGTAATGATGATGTATTGTAATGAACAGATTTGCTATTCTGGTAAAAACAAATTACAAGTCAATAAACACTGAAACTTTGAAAGGTAAATGACAGTGTTTGTTTGTGTGTGTGGGCTTGTGAGTGTGTTTGTTTTTCTTATGTGTGTTTGCATGTTTGTTGCACTTGACTGTGAGTTTGTGAGTGTGTGTGTGCTTGTGTGAGTTTGCATATGTCAAATGTGAGGCAAGAGTGAGAAGAGAGATCGTCGTATCTATGTATGTATGCGGCCCCAATTCCTTGCCAACAAGACAGAATGAGGAAATAGATTCTGAGGCGCCAAGAAGAGGGGCTCATAGAGGATTTGGGTCAAAGATAGCCAAGAGGGATGGTATTGAGGGACTGTGTGTGTGTGTGTGTGTGTGGGTGTGTTTGTGTGTGTGTGTGTGTGTGTGTGTGTGTGTGTGTGTGTGTGTGTGTGTGTGTGTGTGTGTGTATGCATGCATGCATGCATGTGTATATTAGTGGGCAAATACGACTGTGTTGCATAGTCTACTTGCGTGCCCAAGAGGGTATGGATGAGTGCACCGGTACTCGGTGCGAGTGTGTGTGTTTGTGTGTGTGTGTGTGTCTGTTTGTGTGCGTTTGTATATACAGTCAAACATATATTAAAAACACAGCCGATTCCCCGAAGTTCAATACCTTTGTATTTTTTATCAAGCCCATTGGAATAATTTATAACAAGAGCAAAGGCTAATACCAGGAAGTCAATTAAGTATGAAACGTAATACACCTTGACAATGAATTGGCCTAGGGATAAGTTACCATCGACTTGTGGTTCAGTTATACAGATATGTTATATTTATGACTTCTCTAACCATGTTTTTATTCAAGCAATTGACAGACATAGACCCCCCCCACACACACACACACACACACACACACACACACACACACACACACACACACACACACACACACACACACACACACACACACACACACACACAATCACACACACACACACACACACACACACACACACACACACACACACACACACACACACACACACACACACACACACACACACACAAACACCCTCCTATGCATTCAGAGGATGGTGAACACTGAATGGGACCAGCCATATGTCTGTGTGCTTGGAGCACTGTGGTGTACAAGGCCTTGCTCAAGGGTACTCTTACCATCCAAGTATTGATGGCCGTTATATAAGCGTGCCAGCTAATATACACACGTAGGTTCACGGGTGATTGAACCAATGACCTCCTCGTTTTCCTTTTAAACCTTTTTAAAAGGGCCTCCCGTTAAATCATCCACGTGCGGTCATCCGTTGTGTGTGTGTGTGTGTGTGTGTGTGTGTGTGTGTGTGTGCAAGGCGTTGTATTGCCGATGACCTAGAGTCTAGTAGCATTCGCACCTGGAACCGGCTGCTGCCCTACACTCTCATCACGCACACAGAATCCCTTAGCCTGCGGATTTACTCCAACGCCGCCGTTTACCCAGGTCAGAGGTCAGGGTGTCCGACCGCCTCCTCCACCCGCCTGTCATCACGAGACCCCGCGGTGACATCGCTCAGGGGTCCGCCGCGTGGACTCAGCACATCAGCGCTCGTCTCCTGTCAGTCAAAGCCGCTGAACGGGAGCTCATTGGTCAAAGGTGAGGCGTAAATGTTGTGGCTTCTTGCGCCGACAAGCTCGGCCAACAACTGCCGGGCGGAGGGTTGTAAATTATATTCTGCTCGTCTTGAGAAATCGGTTTGGGGGGGGGGGAAGGATTCGGGAGCAGGGTGGAGGCTGACGGGGTTGTTGTTGTTGGCTGGTTGCACCAAGGGTGTGAGACGGTGACTTTGCATTTTCTTTTAATTTACCGTTTCCCTTGGGCAATGACACGTTCACCTCCTGTTGTTATTACGGTGTCTTGGAGCGGTCGCTGTACACGCACTCCCTGACAGGGACGACAGGAGTTTTTTGTTATATTTTGATGGGTGGGAAGGGGTTATGGCCTCTTTTCTATTACATACACTGATTTCACAGCGGGAGCACTTTCTTTTACATTGACGAGGCTGTGTATATTTGATTATGATGTGGGGGACTGCAATTAAATTCAAATTGTTTGGAGAAAATGCAAAATAGCTGAAAGTAAATCAGTACTAATTATGGAGGAAGTGCGCAGCCACAAACACCAGAACATCTCTGTATAATTCTTATGCTTGTGATATTATTTTTGAACTTTTCTGTCTCTGTTTCCCCTGTGGCGAATGTGTTGAATCATCTGTGAATGATTTGCATGTAATTGTGGAATTGAGTTAAAGATTGGGCTAAGATTGCGGAAGCGGCCACCACATGGATCAGAGTTCTGCCTTCCCTTTCCAGAGTGAAATGTGGTTATGGACAGACCTTGCTTCATTAGCACAGAGAGAGGCTGCTGAGGCTTTCTCAGCTGGCCTGGGAGCCATTTTAAATAGATCGGAATCAAATCTTCCGGTCGGAAAATGAAGCGAAAACTCTGTGGAAGACGGAAAAGAAAAGAGATATTGTGTTTATTTGAAACAAACTTTCCGTTTGGATCATTTGATTTAAAGTTTGTCTTCTGGTTCTAGTTTACTGTGTAAACAATGTTCTATACAAACAAACACACACAACGCGAATACAAGGTAATCAAACACATTCCCATTTTCTCTATGAGCCGTACCTGCTCACAAGAATCATAACCCCTAAATTGAGAACCCCTATATTCTCTTATTCTAATCTAATCATGTCCTGAGAACAGTGTTGGTTGGCGACACGACTCTTCCGCGTTTTATGCGTCGCTGTATCAACATCTGTGAGCGGCTCTATGGGTTTTGGCTAATGTTTTAATTGGTTCCAGAGAACAGAGGGCAAGCCAAATTGCTTTGGTGTCCCGAAGGCTTTATCTCTTAATGAGATATTCTCCTCTCTGTGGATGGGAGGGGCGCTGACCCCCGCGTCGTCACTGGGATATTATTGTAGCGCCTTTGCCGTTCTCTGATGGAACACACTGGGAGGTTAATGAATGCAAAGGTTAAGGAGACAGGGATGTGCACGCGACGCAAAGTGCTACTTCTGTGGCATTGTTCATGACAGATGAGAGAGGAGGGAGGGAGGGAGGGAGGGAGAGAGGGAGAGAGAGAGAGAGAGAGAGAGAGAGAGAGAGAGAGAGAGAGAGAGAGAGAGAGGGAGAGAGGGAGAGAGAGAGAGAGAGAGAGAGAGAGAGAGAGAGAGAGAGAGAGAGAGAGAGAGAGAGAGAGAGAGGGAGGGAGAGAGGGAGAGAGAGAGCTCTCAACCAATTCAGATACCATTGTTTTTTATTTTTTTGGATGCTCATTCCCTCATTTTCACCTGGCCCCGATGATTAATCATTGACAGTTCACTTGTCTGCACAACAACTTCAATCACTTCAATACCGTGACTCCTGGCATCCAAACAAGCCATTTTTGAATGTGAGTCATCAAGTTATTTTGGGTCTACTGCGTATTCTGCGGATCTCTATCTCCATACATTGAGGTCCTTCTAAGAGATTGAAATAGGTAGGAGGAGGAAGAGGAAGAGGTGAGGAAGGATATACCAGGAAGACGAATATCTCCCCTGTAGCGGTCTGGTTTCATTGTTATCTTTCAAAGAAAAAAAAAAACGGTAATTTTGTTCATATCGCAGAAAACAGAGATGTCAGTGATAAGACGCAAGCGCAATACGTGGGCGATAACAGAGCAGACCCCCACAGAACAGCCTCCCCGGCTGAGGGAACACAGATGCAGCAGATAGGGGAGGCCTCCCCTTCCTCTTCGTGGTCATCTTGGCGCTCTGGGCCCTCGCCGCACAGAGAGAAGCATCTCCTGAAACGTGGCGGGGGCGGAGCGATTCGTCGCACCTCCGCCCCTCCTCGGACCATGGGAGGCGTCACGGCGTTCCAAATCAGCCGACAAGGATGACCTCTGTGATATTCACACCTGTCGATTATCGGGGTCACCGTCACCGTCACCTACACCAAACAAACAAACAAACAAACACAAACACCCCCCCCACCCCCCCCGCTTTATTCTTCCTTTTCTTTCTTGGCTTCATGTTTTTAGCGATCTCAGATTCAGATCTCGTTCACTTCCCGCCGTTCTTTTGGAGTGAAAGGAACAACGCCCGACTCAAACCGCGCCGATAGAGACTCCATGCTTGATGGGCGAGAGTGACAAATCCTTTTGTGCTCCATTATTTGCGGGATTGTTTCTGTGCACGGCGGGCTCTCCATCCATTCAAAAACAGGGCGCCCGCGACGGGGCCGGTGGTGTGTTTGACTGACAGGCTG
The DNA here is from genome assembly GCF_902167405.1 of Gadus morhua. Classification (NCBI taxonomy): domain Eukaryota; kingdom Metazoa; phylum Chordata; class Actinopteri; order Gadiformes; family Gadidae; genus Gadus; species Gadus morhua. The sequence goes on along the minus strand of NC_044067.1, from coordinate 15,358,584 downwards.
ATTTGCCACGTTCCCCCTCCCTGTTCCTCTCCATCAAGCCGAGAAAATTAGATCTACAGTCACATCGCTAATGTCAATCAAATGCCTCCCCTGCTTCAATTATACAGTAATAAAAAAAAAAATGTGTGCGTGCGAGTGTGTGTGTAAGGGTGTGTGTGTGCATTGTGTGTTGGCGTGTGTGCATTGTGTGTTGGCGTGTGTAAGTGTGTGTGTGTGGGGGTGTATGATTTTGAGAGCATGTTTGTGTCTTTTAATGTGTGGGAGTGAGAGCATGAATGTGAACGCGTATGTGTGTGTGTGTGTGTGTGTGTGTGTGTGTGTGTGTGTGTGTGTGTGTGTGTGCGTGTGTGTGTGAGTACGTGCATACAAGCAGGAGTATGCATGTCATCGTGTGCCTGTATGCACCCTAATTGTGCACCTGCCTCCCCTTAGTGAGTGAGGGCCCCTATGTTGTGGTGGGTTTGTCGGGGGAATTGTAAAACACATTTATTAAACCCCGCTTCCACACGGAGCCGGCCATGATTGAGTGCGGAGCAGAGGGTGCTTGGGAACTTGCACACGGGGCCAATCGGATGAGCGTGTGTCCGGAGGCCCGGGCGGGGCGTTAGGGAGGAGTTTGCGCCGTGGCTGCTGAGAGTAAGCATGGCACTCGTGATATTTCAGGAGACAAGCGTGACGGAGCGCGGGGAGCAAGGAGAGGCATAGTTTAGCGACAGCAGCAGCAGCAGCAGCAGCAGCCAGCCTCGGCTGCCTTACTGACTGTCTCATAACCTGATATGGCTGATACCTCGTCTCATTAACTTTGTATCGCGGCCAATAATGACTGTGCGTGAGCGTGTTTATGTGTTGTGCGTCTGCCTGTGTGTGTGTGTATGTGCGTGTGTGTGTGTGTGTGTGTGTGCTTGTGGTTATGTGTGTCGTGTGTAGGTGTGTGTGTGATCATGTGTATTCATATGTGTTTGTGTGTGTTTCTGGATGTGTGTCTATGCATAAGCTCTTGTTGTATGTGTGTGTGTGTGTGTGTGTGTGTGTGTGTGTTTGTGTGTGAATGCACACACATGTGCAGGCATTTGTTCCTATGCATGCAAAGGTGCGCATTTGCCCGTGCATGTATTTGCGTGTGCATAATTGTGTGTGGGTCACCTTCTGAATGCAAGGGTGTTTTAATTTTGAGCAGTGTTTGCGTAATACAGTAGATTGTGCAGCGAGCGAGGCTTGATACCGAGGGGGGGCTGGGGCGGGGGGGGGGGGGAGAGCATCCGTGGAGCTAGGTTCCACAGCCAATCCCAAGACAGAGAGACATTCCAGAGTCATTACGGCACGCGCCACTGCCAGGGAGAGATGCTCAGTAACTCCCAGCTCTGACCCAGATCCCAGATGAAGACGCTTCTTCATCTCCCCTCGCTCTTCCTTAGAACAAAGGCTCCTCCAGCCTTCAGATATGCGCCTGCATTCCGCGCGTTTGTGCATTTTCAACCATTTTCCCCACCAAACTGTATATCTGTGTTTAGATGTTTTTGTTTTTTATTTTTTTTGGCTTCCCTCTGATTTGAAAGGAGGAGCAGATCTCGGTTGAGACTAACTGATGAAGCGGGCCCATCTGGCCCTCCAATTAGCAGAAACCTGTGAGGCAAAACATTTTTTCGGTTTTCATGACTTTGTCTTTTCAAACAGTATTGCGTTGACACCAACCTCTTCATGTGCATTGCGACCTTCTTCACCTCGCGGTTGGCTGCCGCCTCGCTGTTGGCTGCTGCCTCGCGTCTGCAGCGCACACACAGCACTCATCGTTTTATCCTTGTCTGCAGTTCACCCCTGCCGGATTCCGAGCTGATACTTTCAATTTCATGGGGAATCAAATTAACATAAACCAATTAATACATCAATTAATGTTATTTTTAATTAACCTATAGTTTTTCGCTTCTAATTATTCCCTCCATAATTAGGTCTAGTCTGTGATTAATATTGCTGCTATCAGTGTTGAACACAACTCGGAACCCACTGAGGTAAACTGAGGACATCTGTGGCATATCAGAAAGTTGGCTGAACCAATCAATGGCCTTGTATCACTTAGTGCTGCCAATTAAATAACGGAACATCAGAACCTTGGATGGATACCATGGTGATGGCTATTGTTTCCAGTAAAACCCACCGGGTCTTGTGGCTGCCAAGACTGCTGTGGCTGCATTGATGGGGAGATTAAAAATCGGATGACAATCATTTTCGAGTCGTGAGGTTTCTTTTTCAATGCTCTGAGCTCATTAAATACCCAAATTAAATTCCGTAGTGTGCCAACATCAATCAGTAGTCGGTCAACTTCATGATAAAAAATGTCAATTTTTCTCATGCAATTTATCGCTAACAAAGCACATGGCTCTTCATTTGGCGGCGGAGCGGGAAGCCTGCACTGCTAACAAATGAATTGTGCAATGATTTTGACGTCCTGCACGACTGTACCCTGTGTTATTGCTTGTTATGAAGCTATGCTAATACCAATATATTTTACTGCTTGGAGCTTCGGTGAGTTACAGTCCAGTACAGTCGTCCTAATTCAGTTACCGCTTTTTTGACAGGTACAGCACACGTTAATAACATTTCTGTAAATTTGTCAGAGCTAGCCAGGAAGACTTACATCTGCAGTCCTTGTGTATGTATTTGATATCATTTCCAGTTGGTTTACAAATGCTTTAATATATGTATTAATAATAATTGTAAATATAAAATCAATCATTGCATAAATCGAAATATGTTAAACCAGAACTTAACATAACACAACCTAACATTACTTATTTATGTTAAACCTTCAACAACTCGACGAACGTAACGCTGCCGAAACATCTACACTAGTCCTCTTTATCCTCCCTTCTTCTCTACTTTCTGGATTATTTATTACTCACTGTCCTCACCTCCATCCCCCCCCCACATACACACACACACACACTCCAGCCATCTCTCCCCTGCCATTTGTCTCTCACCCGTCTCTCTCCCCTCTTATCTTAAACCTGCACCCGCCACTCCTCCACTGAGAGCGAGACCCCCCAGTGGGTCTGGTGAAAACAAAAAAGGAAAGAGACAGAGAGTGAGCGGGAGAGAGAAAGTGAGAGGGAGCCAGAGAGAGAGAGAGAGAGAGAGAGAGAGATAGAGAGAGATCGAGCGTGAGAGAGCGAGAGAGAGAGAGGGAGATCTGGGGTAAAGAAACAACCGATCTGAAGATGAGAGGGAAGAAGGACGATGACGAAAAAAGACTCAAGCTGGGGAGACAGAGAAAGAGTGAGAGAGAGAGAGACCTATTATTTGATAATTTATGTTTACGTTAAAAATGTAAGTTTTCCATCCCAGCAAGTCCTTTAAATATTGAACCTTGAATCTATAGGAGGAGGATAGAAGCAAGAGATTGAAAGGAAATCAAGTGAGAGATAAAGAGATAATCTTTCTTTATTCCCTACTTCTCTTCCTTTGCGCTTTTCAAGAGGGTGAGAGCCACAGACAGAGAGAGACGGGGGAGGTGGAAGATAAATTTGTCTGGGTCACGGGTCAGGTATAGCACGAGGCGATCGTGTCGCCAGGAAAACAGCAAAAAAGAAAATCCAAAGAGAAGCACCAAATAAGAGCGTTTGTCTGGCAGAGGAAGGGTTCTGGTGAACTGGAAAGTAGGTTAGAACAAGGCTGTGAGGACACTGGCAGGCACAGCAAGCAAACCGCAATGAATTGACTTTTGAGATGACGAGAGAACGACACGGCACTGGCAAGGACAAAGGAAGCAGTGTGTGCTATTCAGGGAAGATAGAGCAGTTATGAGCTGATGGCTCAATCCCGGGGAAGTATTTTCTAGGGGAATAACGAGGAACGGTAATGAAGAGAAGGCGATGGTCGGGGGGCTAAAGCAATGATTGGAGTGGAAGTAAGGATGGGCAGCCGCGCTCCTCCTCCTCCCCCCTCTCCCCCCTCTCCCCCCTCTCCCCCTCTCTCCTCTCTGTCCTCACCTCCGATTCTCACACAGCCCACAGCATACAGATGGCACTGCTAATTACACACTGCACCCAGAGAGGGGGCAGCGCCAACCCTGCAATCTACACATCATAATGTGTGAGTGTGTGCACGTCGGTGTGTGTGAGTCTTATGGGTGTCTGTCTAATGGGTCTGTGTGTGTGTGTGTCTTATGTGTGTGCGTGCCCGCATTTCTTTGACAATGCGACGACTTTTCATGCTCATTTGTCCCTTTTTAGATTATCAAAAATGTCTCTACCCCCCGCTAGACAATGATCATCGGAAATTGTCTGCCTTTCATAGTGCACACACTCATACACACACACACCCCACACAGACACACATGTGAGCAGTTACTCACGCACGGACGCACACACACACACACACACACGCGCACACACGCACACACACACACACACACACACACACACACACACACACACACACACACACACACACGCTCCATACACACAAACACTCCCTACAGCACACAACCACACACGTGAGCAGACACACACACACACACACACACACACACACACACACACACACACACACACATAAACGCACACACACACACGCACAGTGCACGTTGAAGAGAGTGAAGTGAAAGGGGAGTTCAGATGGACACCTGTTGTTAAAAGCTGCCATAATAAAACGTGTCAAGTAATGCATCCTGGCCAAGGTCTGAAGGGCACCACTTGTTCTCGCCGAGCTCCTCTTATCTGCCCTGCATGAGCTCCCCTTGTTTGCTCCAACACCGAGCCTCCTCTTGCACGCATGGGGAAGCTGATTACACCAGAACCCACCGTCTACAGAGGCTGCGGAGCAAAAAATGAAAGCAGCTAAAAAGTGGCAGGCAGGAAAACACAGAGCTCCATGGCCCAGTATCAAATACAAATTATTCATGTACCAGTAACCCATTTAGTTGCGTAACGCACAGTGATTATGTATGCATAATTGTGCGTGTTATAGCTGTGAGATGTTGGGACGCTTGGTTTGTTTACCCCCCCTACAGCGGCGTTGGGGTTTGGGATGGAGCTGGTGGTGGTGGTGTTGAGGTGGGGGGGGTCTCTGTTTGTTCCTTTTGCTGTCCGCCCCCCCCCCCGGGG
>NC_044067.1:15348485-15350985 GCF_902167405.1 Gadus morhua | reverse complement strand
ACAGTATATATGCATATATGGCATACAGACATACATAGGCGTACATATGAATGCGCTGCACACACACACATTCGTACGCGTGTGTGCGAGCTTGTATCCGTGCCGGTTTTCTAGGTTAAGCTTTGATGTCACTCCTTTGTGTGAGTCCCCGGCACGCCAGGCACGGCACATCAAAAGCCTCGCCCATGAGGACCCCTCGCTGGGCTTCATGGTAACCTGCGTGTGTGGAAGAAGTGTCTAAGCTTAATAACACGCGTAATGACGGAGGTGTGTCACCTCAGAGGCGAGAGGATTTAAATGACAGCGTATGGATAATGCGAGCTCCGTTGTGCCTTGGCTGAGTGCCGCTCGTCAGGGCCCTTCAGAGAGGAGAGGGCTGTTGTTGGCGTCTGATTGACCTCAAGTGTTTTGGATGGAATGACAAGAAGCAGCAGGAGGCCCTACCCACGTGCCCCCTACCCGCCCCCTCCCCTCTCTCTGGCTTTTTCTCTCTCTCACGCGCTCTCTGGCTCTCTCTCTCTCACTCTCACTCTCTCTCCTTTATTCTATCTCTCTCTTTTGCTCTTTCTCTCTCTCTCTTTCTCTCTGACTCTCTCGCGCTCTTTCTCTCTCTCACGGTCTCTCTCTCTCGCTCTCTCTCTCCCACTCTCTCTAATTATTTTCTCTCTCTCTCTCTCTCTCTCTTGCTCTTTCAATCTCTCACATTCTCTCTCTCTCTCACACTCTCTCTCGCACTCTCTCGCTTTTTTCTCTCTTTCTCTCTTATTCTCCCTCAAACTCTCAATCTCTCTCTTTCTTTCTCTCTCTCTATCTCTCTCTCTCCGTTTGTGTGTGTGTGTGTCAAGCGCACATTCGCACACGCACTATACTGCATGCACGGCACATGGCAACACGGGGTCATGTGATGAAACAGCTTGCAATACGTGTGCCTGGGCTCTGCATTTTCACTGCATTTGTATGAAGAACCTGTGTTTGCATTTACCCTCGCCATTATAATATATGACAGTGTGGTTTTGCTATTCCACAGAGCAGCCAGTTAGCTGGGTACAAGTCATTCAGTAAGAGCTGTTTCAATTATATGTACCAATAACTCATTGTTAATACATCCATGACTTACACACACACAATATCTACACATAGCACTTATATTTACATAACATTCTGTCTCTATCGTGCTACTTATTCAGTTTCCAGTTTATTTCCTCTGCTGTAAATAGGTTGATTAAAATTGGGCTGGCAACTGCAGCTCACTACAATGTCTATGCAGATTGGCAGTAGGCATTATGTCAGTGTAATGTAATGTACTGAGGATTGCGCCATAGGGCAGCAGCTTTGAATACCCAATCAGAGGGAATCGAAGGGGATTGATACATGATTCACTCTATTATATACCATATAACATTATCTTTCATGGCTCTATGTTTGATTGAAACCTTCTTCTTCTACACCAAAAAAAGAGTTTTACTCTTTTTCTTTAAAAGTATTTTTTGACCTTGTTTGACCTTTCTTGAGGCACTTTACAGCTAATATTAATGCTGGAATTATACAGTAAATTCCTGGTTGGTTATTTGGCCCTTGAAAAATATAACCATGATTCCAAGACTGTTTTATGAAGATGGTAATTTGCCACATGCAAAAATGGTCTTATAACCTTGTTTGCTTATCATTTGCATAACTAGTCACCATACTAATAATAACGGTCGTTCACACATTATACTCAACATTCAGCAGTGTTTGACTTTTAGAGCACCCATTGAAATCCTCCGCAGGGTATTTCAGTTGTTAAGTAAAGACTTGGTTCAAATGCTAAATACATCACCAGGAAAACTAAATAATGAAATTAAATAGGTGGGCTAAATCAATGAAGACACCCAGACACAACAACTACAACTAATCTGGCGGAACAAAATTAACTTTTCTCACGATCTGTATGACCAGCAAGTTCTTTGTAAAAAAGCGTAAACACTGGGCTTTGTCTTATGTTCTACGCATAACCAATTAAATGGTATATCTTTCATGGATTGCGCTGTTTCATCAACTTATTCCTTGAGACTTGAAGGAAAGTAATGCTCATAAACAACAGGATTTCAGTAGAATGTCTGTTCGTTGAAATTTGACCAAGGCCTGTGTACACTCTTAAACAACACACACCCACATGCCTGTATATTTCGGTAACTGTGGTTTGTAGATACCTCTAGTCTGACGTCAATGCATCACATATTTCCAACTGCAACCCCTACGTGATTATTACTGGGAACAAAGAAACACACTCAATAAATGATGTCGCCGAATGCTTTGGGTGTGAGTGAGTCTGAGTGTTTGTGACTGTGTGCAGCTAAATATCAATCGTCTCTGTCTCCACCCCCACCTACCCCAGCATAATTGAGGAAAAACACATACACACGTACAAGCACACACACAAGCTCACACGCAAGCACACACGCAAGCATACAAACACAGACTTATTACCCACATAAACAGAATAATATGAGAATTATCT
>NC_044067.1:15325985-15343485 GCF_902167405.1 Gadus morhua | reverse complement strand
GTTGTATTATTTTCTGGCTCTAAGTCAGTTATCGAACGACAGTCGTGGTAATATAAACGTTCTTTATTATTTAATAGTCGATTAAATGGCAGCTATGGATCTGCTTCTTAGTTACAGAGTAGTTTTTAATATGCAAAGAAAGAATAATTTCCCGTGCCTGCAAGAATCATTTACTGGAGTACACAAGCTATTGCACAAATATTGTTCTATTGAATTGATGGTATAATACAATCAACAGGAGTGACTAGTTTTATTCAGTTACCTCTGAAATCAATACATAGCTAAACCCACCGGAGTCATCATCATGGAAGACTTTTACCAGTTTGTGTATGAACCATTACATTTAAGATGTGTTTTTTCAAAACACTTTGAAAGGTGATTAATTTCGTACTGCAGTAACTTAGTTTCAAAGGGTTAAGATCGATTCAGAATCTAATGTGCATGTGTAGTTTGGGAATTTGGATGCAAAATGATTAACAGCTTATTACACCATATACAACATAGACTGACTGAAGAACGCTAGAATGGGCAGGGTAGGGACACACACACACACACACACACACACACACACACACACACACACACACACACACACACACACACACACACACACACACACACACACACACACACACACACACACACACACACACACACACACACACACAATCACATTCCACTTATCTCTCCCAGTATGATTTGCCAAGTGAGCAGGTCCAAGATCTGGAAAACAAACTGCAGGCAGATGATAAGTTGTCACACTGCCCCCGGGCTATCATCACTTGCGTTTAGCCGTAACCGATATGCTGCGGCTAGCTGCTGTGGCTAGCTGCTGAGGCTAGCTGCAAGCTTCACAGAGACGACATACTGCCTTTTGCATACAAGGGGACAGAGCGACACAGTCGCGGGGCACCCGACACAGTCGACGCACCCCCTCTGGCGTGGGGAGGGGACTTGGATAGCATTAGCAACCTTGTGTCGTTTATTCCAGTTTATCTTCACACACTCTTGCAGAGAGATGGAGAGAGTGTGAGGAGAGTGAAGGAGAGAGTGAGATCAAGAGAGTGAGGGAGGGAGAGTGAGAGGGAGAGAGTGCAATAAGGCGAGAGAGCGAGAGTACAAAGTCTTGCAGCTAAAGGTCTCTGTGTCGCAGAGAGGCCTGCGGGTTCTTGAAGCCTGAGGTGTCTCTGATTGATGCCCGCTTTTATTTATGTATTTATTTGTTTATATTTTCACTTAATTCCACTGGATGACTGCTGACAGTTTCAGCCAATCAGAGGTTAAGTCTGTCATCTCTTCCAGGGCTGTGTGGGGGCCAGGCTCGCTGGCTTGATATTCAAGCCTGTATGTTCTGCCCCCCCTCTGGGATTCGGGGGCCTTCTCACACTCAACCCATTATCTGCCCCCTTCTCTGTAATGGTATGGGATCTGATGGCCTCCCTCTTTCCCCCTGGCCTGCCCCTCGTCTGCGCTCCCCACCCCCTACGCCCCCGCTGACACGCGTCGAGGTAGCCCGCGCACGCTGGTAGGCTAACGGCTTTAAAGTCCTCCGTTAGCCTCGATGAAACGGAGAAGGAGGGGAAATCTCTCCTTCAATCTCAGGCCCATCCTCGTCTTGTTCTGTGTGAGTTACATCTCTAGGTGGTTGAGAGAGAGAGAGAGAGAGAGAGAGAGAGAGAGAGGGAGAGGGAGAGAGAGAGAGAGAGAGAGAGAGAGAGAGAGAGAGAGAGAGAGAGAGAGAGAGAGAGAGGAGAGAGAGAGAGAGAGAGAGAGCGCGCCTATGGGTGCTGTAGCTACATGTCCATGATGATATTGTGTGTTTGTTTGTGTGTGTGTTGATGGGAAAGACAGATGTGTGGGCCGATAGTGTCAGTTTGAATCTAGGCCAGTGGTCTGAGCAGGATATAGCCCTGGAATCCAACTGTAATGTACACACACACACACACACACACACACACACACACCACACACACACACACACACACACACACACACACACACACACACACACACACACACACACACACACACACACACACACACACACACACACAACACAACACAACACACACAAATGCATGGAGGAAATACAGAGATTTTTCCTATGATTCTATGTTCTCTCTCATGGTGTGCTGGCAAAGTAAATAGTTGCTTGAACTGCCCTTTTGTCTTTTTTTTAAGCTGTGTGGCACGAACTATCTCAACCAAATCCGACTCATCACCATCAATATTTTAGCACTTCATATAAAATGGAAAGTATCTAGGTTGAGAATTTTTTTTCGGGTCAACAATTTTATACAATGAGAAATTGTGCTCTCTTCTTTTATGCTTGTATGCTGGGACATCAAAACTAATTTGAGTTGATGCAGGTATACAGTCTCCTGGTGTTATTGTAATGACTATGTCTTGGGTTTGTCTGAGGTTAATGAACAGGGGAAGTGTTACTCACATCGGGGATGGTGATGGTGAGGATGATGATCGTGATAATGATTTTAGATCAGGAATGGAGAAGTGTATTTGATTGAAAAGTGCTCTTCAATAATAAGGGGGGTCAGGGCAGTAACTTGCTCCAGGATTGTAGACCTTAGGACATTGGGGTTCAAACCCAGATCATTAAGGGTGGGAGTCAAACTCCCTATGGCACACAACTAGAATATCCTACAAGTTATAAGATTGGAGAAAGGCATTCAGATGGCTCTGCCAGACGACTTGTCCCACCTGGGTCGGTTAATAAGTCTAATTGTAACGTACACAAGTCAGAGTGGTGCCTGTTTTCACCGGGATCCAGCAGCAGGGTTATGCATGGGAACACTGTAGCCGCCATTATTGTTTAATGTGAGGGCCTTTGAAGTCTCCGCCTAGAAACACTGGCTCCACGAGAGGCCTGTAAACACTCTTCAAACCGAATGAGCGATGCCGCTCCGTGAAAAGATTCTGAGCAGCAGCTCTAATGTAGTTAGGGTGCAAGCTAGGCTACACGCACCTATGCATGCACGCACACATGAACAACACGCATGCACGCATGCATGCACACAAACACATACACACACACATACATACATGCACACCCATGCACATGAAAGTTCTCTCATACATTCACAGATGTGCACGCACACACATACACACACAGCTCCCAAAAGGGCATATCTAATGAAACATTTCCACTGAAACAAAGGGATTGTATAGCATAATACATTATATGGTTGTGGTGTAGATTAAGTTTTCATGTTGTTTTCACTGCATCTGTTCCATTCTGTTTTCCAGAAGTGTAAACAAACATGTTGGTGCATTTTGATTGAGCATTTGTTTGGCTTTCATACACAAACATGTGCACACAAACACACACACACACACACGCACACACACCGCACACACACACACACACACACAAACAAACACCGGGCCACGTTTCATTTACAGTTGCATCTGTTTATTAAACCCAACTTGTGTTTAAAAGGAGAGATTCTGCGGCTGTGACAGGACACCAGGTGCCGGGAGAGCGGGATGACTCAACACACAAAAAAAACAGAGAGATTGTCTTGACAACAGCCAACAGCTGGTGGAGGGCCGAGACATCTGGGGGCCCGCCTAGCGATATGTCGGCCCTCTCAGGTACAAACTTCAATCCGCCTTTCGACAGCTGAACGCGCCCGATTCGCATAAACGCTAACATTAGCCGCGCTGCCAGCATCTGCCACAAATCACCGGCTTTGGTCGAGAGCGGAGACAACGAGTGCATCAGGGAGCGCGTCAGGGAGGGAGGGAACATGGACCCACACACCTTAGCTCCCCCTCTCATTGGGCAAGGTCACACTCCTCCCCGCGGCCACGTTTCCCCCTGATCTTCCGTCCCCTTATGTAGTTCAATCAACTTCCACAGAAATGTGATTGTCAGGCTCTTGACGAACCCAGCGCTGACACAAAAGGCTGAGTCACAATGGAGGAAATCACACACAATCGACGGCACACACATATATATATGTGCTCATCAAGGCACACATGCACACACGCACACATACATACATGAAGAACCACACTCACACACACATACACACGCACATACGCACACACACACTGATGAACAAAGACACACACACACACACACACACACACACACACACACACACACACACACACACACACACACACACACACATACACACACACACACACACACACGCGCGCGTGCATGCACATCCACACACATTCAGAAACAATAACCTTGTCAAGCCTGGAGTTCTGCTTGATCTGTTTCCAGCACCACGTGAGAAGCTTTTCAATTTAACATACAAAGGACAGAGGGCAGTGCACACGCTAATTACAGGGTACCAAAAAGTGGAAATATGGAAAGATAAAAGAGGTCCTCCACTCTCATCTAGGCTGAGCCCAGCATTGAGTCCTCTCGTCAGAGCTACCTGCCCCCCAACACTCTGCAACGCCAATTAAGTCCATTTGGGTTGTCACAACTAATTAAGTAATTAATCATTGATATCACAGCTGCAATCCATGCATCATTAAGGTCTATATGCACCTAAGAGTCAACATAAAGTGTTAAAAGGTGTGTGTTTGTGTGTGTGTGTGTGTGTTTGACCTCTGTGTGTTCACCGATGGGAGAAGTACACAATTCTTTTGCAGAATGAAGTCACCAACTCAAAGTAGCGTTTCAAATTATTTTCTCAGTGCCATTACACTTAACTTAACTAAATAAGATCCAAAGTAACTGATCTGAAATGAGAGATCATTTCAGATCAGTTACTTTGATCTGAAAAAAGTAACTGATCCCCCCCCCCCCCCCCCCCCCCCCCCCCCCCCCCCCACAGTACAGTAGTTAGCGCTCGGTAGCCCGGCAAGCTAGCAATACAGCAGCAACCAGTCAACCTTCAGCTATCTGCTTCTTAACTCCATCGTAGTGACACGGATACCATGCCATGCAATAAAGGGAATACATTATTGAATCATTTATTTAGCGGTGTATGTTGTATCTTCATCTACTATGTGCAGAATCATGAATCCGGATCAAGATGATGCAAGTCGACTTCAGTGACACTAATGCATATGCATTCGTAAGGTTCTCCCTCGCACTACATCGTCTTTACTGCAATCTTTCCATTTCAACGTTTCAGTCCAACGCAATGTTTGTGTGCTTTGCAAGTGGAATAATTAGCAACAGGTTTACTTACTTTGCTAAAGAATGCTCTGTAATCTCTTCAATGGAATTGGTCCTGGAGGCCATGCACTGCTTTCTGCCCTAGTTGGGCTGGCAGGGGGATGTTCCTGTGCCTCTTTGTCAGCTCAGCTCACGAAGAACGAGACATTAGTGTAGCATTACACTTAAAATACAGCTTAAAATACGGCTTAAAATGCAGGCATCGGAGCAGTGTGCCGAAGGTCAGCGGGAGACAGGTGTGAGATCCCGAGCCGCCAGATGCAACCACACTCAAGAGTGATGACATTTTTATCAAGACACACGTAGTGTGTTGTGCATCCATTTCTGCCCCTCAGCTTCCATTACAGACTGGGAGATTTCTCTCGCGGTGATGGTGAGGATAAGGGGGCAGAAGAGGGTCTTTCAACCTTTTCTCGTTTTTTGGGTGGAATTGTGGACTATTGGCCTCAACATATCTGGTATATCCTTATCTCGGGTCCAGCAGTCCTACTAGGTAATATCAGAAATTCTGAGCTTGAGATGGCACAGAGCCTGGGACGGAAACCAAAAGCTGCAAGGGGCGGAGTTACACCTTGTCCCCTGGTGGTTACGGAGATGTTCTACCCTACAGTAGATGACGCTCTAAGGGGATCTGACTACGTGTATTGTATGTACCCACCATACACAGGGCTGATTTTACACCTGAACAGACACTTTTTTACAGTGGAAAACCGCTGTGTGTTCGCCAACTATGCGCTTACAGATTGGCTGAATCAAATATAAAGCAAAAGAAAGTGAAACGCCAGCTGTTCTGCAATCAGATTTGAGATATTAATCTAAAGACTAATGTGTGACACTAAACTGTCCCTGGCTGGACCACCTGAGGAAATAAATGGCTCCTATTTATTCAGGGCTCATAGAGATGGTGAGGCATTATCATCCAAAAATCCTAGTTTGGGAGCGGATACATGGTTTTGGATACCTATATCCCTTGTAGTAATGTTCCGAACAGACGTAACAACCATAGTGAGGAGAGCATGAGGACACAGGTTCACTGTTCCGGTAATTTCTACCACCTGGTCCGTGGTACCAGAGAACAAGCGACTCTTACCTGAGAAGAGGCTGGACAGCCTGTGCAGCAGAGAGGTATCGGTAGACTGCTGAGGTTGAGGCAGAAATGGGCTTATGTATGTAGAGAGATCTCATGTATCAACACGATCATTAGACACTGTAAATACAGTGTAGCTCCATTTTGATAATTAATTTCTAGTCTTTTCTTTTCGAGTGAGTATATTTGGCAGCTGGTGCGTAGTCTGACATGAATGTTTGGAAGAGCATTAAGCAATGGCTGATAAGGCATCAGAGGCTCTCTTCAAATCTGAGGGCAGGGGAGTTAATTTAAAATTTAAAGTGTAGGAATTCAGAAAGCCAGGATTTTAGGGTTTCTCCATGCGTGACAATCTCCGATGATCCATGCAGTCAACATTTACTCTTCTCTGCGTTTTTGATCTCTCAAAGTGTGTGTGAAAACAGTGGGTAAGCTTTTCGGCTATTATTGGCCAAACGGCAACACTAAGCCACGTTAGAACAGGCAAACAAATATAAGCATTAAACAAATATCCATACTGGGATAGGTTTAAGATAAGGTGGTTAGTTCGTCCATCTCCCATGAGTGAGACTGACAGCAGTCTGGATCAAATGTTCTAGAAAAAAATAGCTGCCTCCATTTTGTCCTGCCAGCTCATTTGAATATATTGATCCATTGGACTGAGCAACAGAAATGTCAACAACCTCAAGTTGCCTCAAGTTGTTCATCACATTGACTTCATAGTGAAAGTAGACTTTTCCCCCACTTTTTTCGATTGGGTCTTAATTTGTGTCTTAATGGTGCATAAAAACCCTCTGTGAAGCGTCTTTTTTGTGTATCAGTATTTTGTTCATATTCTGTTTATGGCATGTGACTAACATACTGTGTATAGCAGCTAATCAGAAATGATAGACCATGCTTTATTAAGGACCCAAACATGTCCTTAAAGCTGCACCAAGGTTATCTATGGACTAAAAACATTATTATACATTTTTGGTTCATTTTGATTGTAATTTAAAGATTGCAAAGTTTTTAATCTTGAATGTTGTGCCAGGCCTTTATATAAATCAATGCAGCAGCAAACAATTACCTTGAGGCGAAACTGTGGATAAGCCTTAAATCCTACTACCATTTGTAATGTCTCGCTGCCATGCACTATAGCTTGGTAAAGAGATGAGCTGGATGTTTCATTTCAAGAACTAAATAGTGTGTTCTCGCGACCTGCATATGAATATCCTCTTACCAATCGTTCTTTGACACCGATCGATCCCAAGTGAAGCCCCTTAGTTAATCACAGGTGAAACACAAGATCAGTTCCGCTCTGACTTACTCCTATTGTCAAGCACAGCTTTCTCAAACGTCTCACTTGTTCATCTAACCTTCATCTAAGTGTTTTTTAGGTGCTCGGTTCTGGTACGCCGAACAGCTTGTGAAACATCCTACCCATCAGTTTCACTTTGTAGTTCTTTGGACAAGGCTGAGTGGTTGCTTAGCAATTGGGAGGCTATCCGCTACCTGGGTCGCTCATAAGTTAAGTTTCTTAGCAACAAGAACAATGTGTAGGTGTTGAGGGAACGGGAATATTTATTGTTTGAAATCTTGCATATGTCACAAAACCTGGCACCGTTCCCTTGTCAAAAGGGACAATGGCTGTGGTTATTATCTGCTGTGTTTATGCAGATCATTTTTTTTCTGCAGGAGGATTTCTATAGTTCACCTCTGAGCATAATGCAAAACAAAAAAACGATTTCTCAGTCGCCATAAAAATAGCTGTTCTCCTCAGGCTTCATGCCCTCCCTGATGTGCACCCCGTATTCCATCCACACCTCAGCTGATCCCATGACGACCGTCCACCCAGAAACCTCTTGCCTCCTCTTCCAAACACAGATGAATATAAACACTGTACATCCTGCCTGCACTTATTATTCTGATCGGGTGAATCACAATGATTCAAACGCTATTCTGATTATGTATTGGCGTAAGACGTGCAGAGAACTGAGAGTAGCATCCTCCTCTTGTTTTGCTGCTGATATTACTGTGGGCGAACGTCGAGAACTCTGTCAGTCTCTGACAGGATGCGGTGACACCTGGAGTATTATGCATTTCCGCAAACTAAATAGGAACACGGAGGATGTGTTTCTCCCAACAGTGGGTGAGTGTTAAGGGGGTGTCTCGCTGCTAATTCTGCTCTTGTATAAATTCTATCCTCTTGTTTCCTCCGGGGACGGTTACACACTTAAAGTAATGAGTCTCTGACAGCCCCCCTCCAAAAAGGCGAATAGAAAACAAACAACAAAACGCTCTTCTGTTCGACGGAGATAGACCTACCGCAGCACTTTGATTAAAGAGGGGACTTAATGTAATCAAAGGCTGTTTAGTAATATATTTGCTACTTGCTGTGGTTTGTTGGGTAGCACACTACTGTATGAAACATTCTTCTATCCTTTGTGTCCGTCATCTCTGTACCTGATGAGAGGATTTCTAAGAGAGCAGAGTTATTATGGCCGACCACGGTCGGAGGGAAACATTTTCTATCAGGAGGTGAGATTGGGTTGGAATGAAAAGTTCTAATCTCTTCTCTTTAGCTCTTTAGAACAACACCTCAACTGTAGACTTTCTAAAGGTGTCCTTCTCTGTGACCTTGGGCCAGTGATGGCTGAGCCCACATAGGTCAACGGTCAAGGTGTTCTACTGAGGGTCAGTGTGTGGCCACAGTATTTATG
Source organism: Gadus morhua (assembly GCF_902167405.1). Taxonomy (NCBI): domain Eukaryota; kingdom Metazoa; phylum Chordata; class Actinopteri; order Gadiformes; family Gadidae; genus Gadus; species Gadus morhua. The sequence continues at coordinate 15,334,529 of NC_044067.1, read as the reverse complement.
GCCGGTCTCCAATTCCTCCCATTTAATATGTCACCGGAAAACGAGACAGGATTGAGTGTCCGCGACGATGGGGCATTTTTCACCGCTCTCTTCACTTCTTCTCTGTCCCTCGGTTCAAGGACCAGACACTGCTTTCTGGTCTTGTTGGAGGAATCGATCAAGGACACACACACGTGCACACGCACACGCACGCACACACGCACAGGCATGCGTGTGCGCTTGGAATGGGCAAGGTTTTTGAAGTTGGCAGTTGCACTGATACCAGAGGTCAACCATGTTGCTATGACTTAGCTAGTGCTGCATGGAGGAAATAGATGAATACAAATACAAAAGGAAGGTGAACTTAAAATCGATTTGGGTTGAGTCTGCTAGGAAAGCTAGAGACGATATGGAAACACAAACCCTGGGTATTTGTCAAAGATATGCTAAAATACACCCATTAGTAGGCCTACTACTAAGTGAATGGATCTTGTCCAATTTTCCCAAGGGGACATTTTTATGTTCTTTTTCTTATTCAATAAAATGTAAAAGTAACATCTTAGCATTTTGTTAACTCATTTAGGATTGTTAGCAGTGAATATCAATTATAATATGACCTGTATTTTAATCATGTAAAACGTTGCTTTGGAGAGGATAGGGAATAGAATAATAATAATTTTCTGTGGTTCTTGACACTCCTTAAATTATAACAAGAAGTAATACATATCTAAAACAACTAATTCAATATAATAAGTTAGAAGCAGTTAACGGCATGTAGCCAAGTTTAATGAGAATCAAACCTGCCAAACTTTAAATTATAGCAACAATTACAATGGAGTTGGATTGCACCAAATGTAAATCAAACCTTAATTAGATTTAGCAAGGATATAATGTATTATTTGACATTGATATTTTGCAGCATCCGCCTGTCAATCACCCTAAGTCCGTGCAGACAGGAATAAGGAGAACACATTTGCTGGTGTCCCTCACATTTATTAGGAGAAACCATTTATTATCATTGGTTCCAATAAACTTGTTGACACTCTGATTACACCATAAATATTGAAATTAAAAACGCTTGTTAAAAGTAAATTAAATACTACTTTGGAATAGAAGTGTTTGAGAAACTTGACTCTTGTTTGGTGTGTGTTGTGCCTTAACTGGACCTAACTGGAGGTGGCGTGTGAGATTTATTTAAAACCATAAATGGAATATTACTAATTGGGAATGTGTGTAAAATGAACCAAATGAGGAAACAGTGAAAAAGGGACTGATATAGTTGGCTGACAATTTATGAACCTTACATTTTTCATGTACAATAGTATTACACTTGGTGGGACAATCATCATTTACATAATTATTTGACACCTCATGGTGGGATTTGCACTATTAATAATAATTATAAATAATGTGTGTGTGTGTGTGTGTGTGTGTGTGTGTGTGTGTGTGTGTGTGTGTGTTTGGTTGTGTGAGTGTGTGTGTGTGTGTGTGTGTGTGTGTGTGTGTGTGTGTGTGTGTGTGTGTGTGTGTGTGTGTGTGTGTGTGTGTGTGTGTGTGTGTGTGGACATGAACATTAAAATCTAGGAAATTAACTCCTTGTTCGACAAAGGTCAAAAGTTATGGACTTGATATCTGATCATAAGACATTAGATCTGTGGTTGTGTGTGTGTGGCACCCCTCCTTTACAAGAGGGTTTATGTGAGCAGGCTCAGGTCTCTTGCAACCCCACCCCCCCTCCCACACACACACACACACACACACACACACACACACATGCCACCCTTATCTCGCAGCCGGTTCTGATTAGTGACAGTAAAAATTGACTTTCTGTCTGGTCCCAGAATGACCTGTTTACAGTCAGTGCATTAGGGTTTTACATCACCGCTGGGTATATTTAGCATTTTAAACTTCTCCCTGTGCTTCCTGTGAATGATGATGCCTGTTTTCCTGCGGGCCGAGGTTGCTGCATCGCCTGGATCACAGCAGTAACAGAGCGTGATGGATGGCCTCCCAGTCTCTGCGTGTAATACCCGGGCAGGAACGTCTGCGCGATTTCCCTCTCGGACGCCGCCATCTATCTATTTCCAGTCCAGTTCGATTTATAAGAAGGACCAATAAATCAATGTTATATGTTCTATTAGTTTATGTTATCTTTGTCGTACTTAGGGAAATTGCGCTTATGCCACGGATGTAAGACAACCAGGAACACGTAGCGAGGATTTGTTCTTGGTTCGCTCCTACATCTGTTCCATTGTTCGCTAAAGACCCTGCAGCCATTATTCACCTTTGAGTTTAGAAATAATGAAATCTGGGCAGCATTCAACACCAACTGAACCACATGTATAGAAATCAAAATAAACCGAAATCCCCTCAGTTCTTCACACTGTGTTTTTGATTTTTTTTTTATAAGGAGAACACTTTTTGTTAATAGGAAATGATGAACAACCCAAATCTCTAGAGTGAAGCCCAGCAAACCCTTTCTTAAATGGACTAAGAATAGGATTTTTACATGCATAAATTGCTTTGAATTGCCAATGTATAGCAGGTTGTAATTTAACTTAAAATAAAATGAGACCTTCCCCAACGCTCTCCATTGCGTCAAACTGCCCGAGGGCAGATTTCTATTAGATAGTTGAACAAGGATGGATTTTCCGGGAAATAGGAGAAGGGAGTGATGTCCAAGCGTTGATAATTGTGCAACATTTCTGTTCTCTCTTACATTTTTTAACTATTTCTATGATAATTACTAACATCAATTCAGGATTCTTATTTTCCCAATCTGAGTTCGCTCGCATCCCAGTGCTCTGAACGCTCCAACGGGCCGCAGTTCACTTACGGGCCAAATGAGAAGCAATTTCAAATAATACTCATAGCACCTTTAATATCAACATTGTAGGTGATTGTTTGAATGAAAGACGGCCCATCCCAGCAGGACACACCTTCTATTTTTGCACAGAATTTGTCCCGAGCCATTAACGCCACGGAGCTTCTGGAAGCATTACGCTTACTGAAACAAACAGCAGCCGTCAACACGCACAGAGACCCACTTGAGACGGCAGCACCCCGTGTCCCACAGCGAGAGGGAGGATCATGTCGACGTATTGGCAGCTCTGAATTAGCTAATCCTGGAGGGAAGTGAACCTGAATGACAAACGTCTCTGCGGTGACATGCGCTGAGTCCCGGACGACAGGCCCCTCGCTCATTACCCCCTCTGCTCTCATGCATATTCATAGGTTTAGGTCAGTGCCGACAGCACACTCCAGCACGCACGATTGCGGGAAATCCATTTAATACATTAAACAATGAATATAATAAATCCACACAGGCAGCAGGTCTCTCTGAAGTAGGTGAGGAGAGAGACAGTGGCTGAGTGGACTGTGGGCCTCGAGAGTCTAGGCCAGGTGCCAGGGACTCAATAGAGAGTATTATTATGTTTGCTGCTCCGGCTGCTTACCAACAGGTTTCCTCTGTGGAGGAGAGGGTCACAGCTACCCTGGGTCTGCTTTGTTCCACTGCACTTACAGGTCCTTCGTCAGCCTCCTCCTTTTTTATATGTGCATTTTTGTGTGTGTTTTTGTGTGTGTTTCTGCGTGTGTGTCTGTGTGCTTGCTTGTGCGTGTGTGTGTGCTTATCTTTGAGGGTGTGTGTGTGTGCTTGTCTTTGTGGGTGTGTGTGTGTTTGTCTGCGGGTTTGTATGAGTGTGTGCTTGTCTTTGCATGTGTGTGTGTGTCTGTGCTTGTCTTTGCGTGTGTGTGGTTGCCTGTGCGTGTGTATGCTTGTCTGTACGTGTGTTTGTGTGTGTGTGTGCATGTTTGTGCATGTGTGCATGTGTGTTTGTGTGTGTGTGTGTGTGTGTGTGTTTGTGTGTGTTTGTCTTTGCGGTTGTGTGTGTGTGTGTATTTGCTTGTCTTTGCAGGTGTGTGCGTGTGTTTTTCTGTGTGTGTGTGTGTATTTTGCTGTGTGTGTTTGTGTTTGTCTGTGCGTGTGTGTGTTTGTCTGTGTGTGTGTGTGTTTGTATGAATGGTAATGACCATGATTTGTATAGCACTCTTCTATCCACTATGACCATTCAAAGCCCCTTCACATTGTCTGCGTCTCATCCCACACGCCCTCGAGTGTTCATCTGAATGTTAATAGGATTCTACAATTGTAATTATTACTAACTAATAATGCTAATCATTTTCTTATGCCTATAGTTACCGTTTTTCTAAATATATGCCAAAACAATAATATTACTTATGCAAAAAAAATTATACATTTATTTTATGTAGGCTACCATTAAATAAAGCAATAAAGCTTAACACTAGCTCTTAAAGAGACAGAGAGACACAACAATAATGTGATAGATAGAGAGATATAGCTAGAGAGAGAGAGAGAGGGAGAGAGATAAGAGCATTATAGTATATCCTGGTGAGAAAGGAAGACTGCAAAAACAGAAGCGCCTCCTGTAGTATGTGTAGCATTAGCCCACATTAGCCCCTCAGCACACTGTACACTCTGCCTTCCGCTGTGTCAAGACTCCCACCGCCCCCATCCCTGTTAACTCACACAGGGGCTATCCGGCACCGCACAGCAACAGTCCACCCTGCTGGTGGGTTGAAACCACAGCTGAAAGAAACTGCTGGACTGCCAGGACACCTTAGCATCCCGACGAACCCCCCCCAAACACCTCCTCCACCCTCCCACCTCCACCCACCGCTTCTGTACTACAGCGCCATAAATATGACAATAAATGTACTTCTCTCCATTCCAGATCTCATTGCTTGTCTCTCCACCTCCCACCCTCCCTCCCATACACCCGCCCGCCCGCGCGGCCGGCCCGCCGCCAGGGAGCGCTTCACCTTAACCCGCTGCAATGCGCGCACGCCGGCTAAAGCAGTGAGCAGGGGCTGCTTGGGTCCGATCGGTCTGCTGTGGCCGGGTGATTAGAAAACACGGTGGTTTATTTGCGGCGCACTGTAGTGCCGGCTGGAGGCTTGTGAAGGCAGGAGCAGGAGAGAGGAAAGCAGGGGGGCAGGGGGGAACCTGAAGCAGAGTCCGGCCCACCCAGCCAGAGTGTCCCGGGGGCAGTTGGAGTAAACAGCCCATAAAACTGCTGCTTAGATTTACACAGCAATTAAAGAGCCCGGCACTGGTCGGCTCTCGATTGGCTTTGGAGTGTGCACGTATGTACACCCAAAGGCACACACACACACACATGCATGTGGGCGCACACATAGACACACAAATGCATGCCCGCCCATAGACACACACACACACACACGCACACACACGCGCAAATGGACTGGTAGGGTAAGAGAGAGGACTAGCAAGGAAGGATTTAGAGGACTGGTAGGGAGTTAGGACTGGAATAGAGTTATTACTGGTAATGTAGGATTTAGGACTGGGGTGGACTTGGGACTCGTAAAATAGGAGTTGGGAATAGTAAGGTAGGATTTAGGACTAGTAAGGTAGGAGTTACGACTCATTGATTAAGGACTAGTAATGTGAGAATTAGGACTGGTTTGGGTAGTCCTGATTAGTCCTAAGGTAGGAGTTAGGACTCATATTGATAAGGACTAGTCATTTAGGAGTTTAGAGTGCAGTTATAAGGTAGGAGTTAAGACTAGATATGTACGAGTTAGCACTAAGATAGGAGTCAGGACTAGTAAAGCTGGAGTTTGGAGCAGAAACATGCAGACCCCAGAAATGGCGGAGGGCTTTTCCTCATCTCCCGGCCTCATGCCCGGTTCACTGTGTGTCAGTTCAGGTGTCAGCCGGAGAGGCGTCGGTCTGATTCATGCCGGCAGAAATGGAGCGAGTTCAATAGAGCGGCAGGGAGGGGCCAGAACAGGGGCTGAATCTGGGGGAATGGGTCCTGCCAATTTAGCAGCCATAAAACTAAAGGGACAGCGGGCACAAACCTGTGAATCAGATCCTGACTGGGGCCGGAGTGCAGGATGGGACGCCGTCCAATCATTTGTTTACAAAACCCCACGACCAGCATCTACGGCTGTGTGTGAAAGATGCCAACAAAATGGCAGGGCTAAATGTGGATGTTTGAATGATGGGCACACAAATAACTTTATTTGTCCGCTGTCCTATTTGGATTTGGCTTAATCTACGGAGCTGCGAGAAGCATAGAATGTGTCATTTCTCTGTCACCTTATATGAAGAGCTATTAATTGAAGTATTCATGGCACACAAATATCTCTCTAGGGTGCGTTCTTCTCCCATTCTGGCTCTTTCTCTGAATTTCCCTCTCATTCGCACACACACACACACGCGCACACGCACACACACACACACACACACACACACACACACACACACACACACACACACACACACACACACACACACACACACACACACACACACACACACACACACACACACACACACACACACACAAATACATATTTATCTTTGATGTAATCTGTTTCATAAAAGCTCAGAAGAGAACATTATGATCCATTAGGAGTAAATCCCCTCTTTTGGATCATGCAAAGTTACTAAATATTGCCAAAAATCTCAAATTATTTTTTTGTTTTATCTTACAAGGCTGTTTCCTCCAAAATATTTGACAAACAATGGAAAATAGGGCAAAACAAATCATGCCAGTAACATTGCATTATTCCAGTATTGTTTTTCAGCAGCATGCCAATGGCTTCAAGTCTACCCTCGTACAGACCAAACTGTATGGGACGTTCATCAATATCTTTGAACAAACGATTCGGATGGAAGAAAATTAAACACAACTTTCTTCTTTTCTTTTAATACCATATATTTTGCTTGTGGTTCAATTTTGTTGCATGGATATGTTCATTCGTCTGTGTTGCTTTTGTTCACGTTTACTACCATTCCAAAGAAGAACGATTCAGTTTTTATCCCATTCCTGAACCTTTTATTCAAAGCCTCGCCCGTACATGTTTTTCACTCAGGGCTTTGTAGTTTCTTTGTAACTTTGTTTTGTGTTTTGTAGGACTGCCTCGAGAGAGTCACTTGATGATAAAGAGCAGTTGAAGGGAGGTGGCTGCTGGACGAGAGCTCCACACAGGGAGTGTGCTCAGGAGGTGCTTCCAACCCGCTCGTCCTCACGCTTCCCTCCCCAATCTCTGAGTCCACCACGAGCCTGCGGGGGTAAAGACGAGGGGAAACGCAGCCTGCCAAGAACAGAACAATGGAGGAAGGGTGGGAGAATACCCTCTCATCAATCTTTGACTCACTTTGCAGTTTATATCTTGCCTGCATAGCCTGGGAAGAAGAAGAAGAAGAAAAAAAAATAGGAAACTGCTGCTACATATTCTTTTCAATTTAACCAGCGTTGTCATAGTGACCAGCCTTCCGATCTCCCTCCTGCTAGACACTATTTTAGGAAGCTGGAGCGGTGGATCTGTACCGATAAGATGGCTTCCTGAGAATCAGGGATCGCTCTACCAGGCGGTGGCTAACAGGCACCATGCAGGGATCTGACATTATGGACCGACTTATGAGGAGTGTTTCCATGACTTGACACTCAAGTAAACCTTAAATCTGGTCCTTTATCTTCTAAATTGCTGTACTGCGATGGTTTTAACCACTGATTGCGGCTTCCCAACAATTTTATGTTTTGCTTTGTTTTCTGGGAAGGAAAATATAATTTATTAATAAATTATGTCAACCAACCCAATGTTCCCCTCAGACAAGAGCAATAGCTTTTTTCCATTCACGAAAATGACTGTGTCACTCTGCCTGTGTGTGTGTGTGTGTGTGTGTGTGTGTGTGTAAGTCTGTGTGCGCTTCCGTGCGTGCATGTATGTGCATGTCTGTGTGTGTGTGCATGTGCTTCTAACTGAGCTCTGGTCATGTTTAGTTAAGCCCAAAAAGATCTTCTCCTTGAAAGAGAGAGAGAACGAGAGAGAGAGAGAGAGAGAGCGAGCGAGTGGGGAGGGAGGAGAGAACGAGGAGACAGATTGAAGCAGCGATGGTGACAGTGTGGCGTTTTCATGACACAATTTATAGGACAGGGTGCGGCGCGGCTTTCATATCTGTCATCACGGCTGCGGTGGCTTGTTGTTCCGTCGCCGTGACTGAGAGGAGGGCTAAGCGAGTGGGGCCACAGACTGGCACCACAAATAGCCCGTTATACAAATTACAGTGCTGCCTGCGCGGCCCCCCCTGTCTCCCTTCATCTGCCTGCGTCCTCTGCCTGCCTCTCCCCAGAAGCACCACCTCCAGGGATAACAAAATCCCCAGCATGTATTTGCTTCCTGTAGCCAGACAAAAAGACAGCCCCCCCCTTTGACCCAGGCTTTCCCTTTTAGCTCTGGGGGGTCAGGTGACCCCTGACCTCCGCCTGTCTCAGGGCACAGGGGTATCTGCAACATCTCACAATCTCCGCACAGCCGGTTCGGAACAGCCTGGCGGTGGCACAAGGCTAATGAGAAATTACACCAGAAGGGAGGGTGAGAGAGAGAGAGAGAGAGAGAGAGAGAGAGAGAGAGAGAGAGAGAGAGAGAGAGAGAGAGAGAGAGAGAGAGAGAGAGAGAGACCTACATTATACAATCCATAAACAGTCCCTTCCAGAAGAAGAAGAGACAACA
>NC_044067.1:15293485-15310985 GCF_902167405.1 Gadus morhua | reverse complement strand
CTCCGGTGGGGAAGATGCTACCTACAATATTGCCTTTTCACGATGTTGCAGTTTCCGGTTCACATTCGCTTTTTATCTGGTGATGTAAAAGGTAGCCAACGATTCTGAATCAAAGTAACGGTCTTCCACTGATGAAAAAAATTAAAATGAAAACGAAGACTGTGTCAAAATGTTGCACTAAAACATACTTTAAGTACTTTACTTTGGAAAGCAAGTATTTTTCCACCTTAAAAAGAAATCCCCAAAACAAAAAACAACATTTTAAAAAAAAAGAGACCAACACAACTCGCCATGCAAACCACAGACAAGGAATACCGGATATCAACGCGGGTTCATCCCCAGTTCCGATTTAATTTCCGTCTGCGCTGATCTCGGGGGGGCTGCGGCGGCGGCTGGACCAAGACGGAGTGTCACTTCATAACGTGGATGGATAGCGTTAGCATGAGCACTTAACAAATGAGGAACATCCTTCATACTAATCTCCCCCCGGCTGTCAGACAGGAGCCTCTCGCTCCCACACGCTCCAGATCAGCTTACAGCTAATGACACACCCACACTGGCCCGCCAGCCCACCCTAATGGAGTAAAGACCAGCCCCGAAAAAAAAGAGAACGGAGCATGAACGTCTTGGCGTGCATCTTGATTGGGCCGGGATCTAATATGTTGCTTCATTAAAAAGATATTTGTGGAAATGAAATAAGGGGCCAGCCGTCCATTCAATAAAGAGGCATCAAGCACGGTTGTGCGTGTCTGTGTGTCCCTGTGTGTGTGTATGTGTTTGTGTGTGTGGGTGTGTGCGTGTGCACATGTGTATGTGTGTTTGTGTGTTTGTGTGTGTGTCTGAGAGAGGTACAGACGGAGTGAGAGACACAGACAGAGAGCTTCAGAGGGAGATAGTTTGATAAGGTGAAAAGAGAAGACAAGAAAAAGCACTATCCCTGAGATGGCAACTTTAACTTTATTATTTCAAAGGTAAGCAATTCACCTGACCCAAAGTGTTTTGTGGTGTTTTGAGAAAAAAACCTGGAAAAAAAAAGCGGCATTGATTTAATTAGACGCATTTGGCCGCAGAGCAAATCCATCACAGCGTATCATGTCTCACAACAGATATTCATGCAAAACTATTCACCACAAAATAATGAAGTGACACACTAAACGCCCCTTCTTTTGTCACTCTAGGCACTTACTGATCGGTGCGAGCTCTAGTCCCTGTACTTAGTATTTTTCTTCTAAAATACCTTGTTAAAAACAAAAAACAATATTTACAAGGGTTGATGGCATCCATCCAACAAACAAAAGTTCCCTTGAACTATGCGAAACCGATAGATGTTTAAAATAGTGTAAAGTAAGGCTTTCAGAATCATTGGTAGTTTCCTCGACAATACAAGTCTGCTTGTGAAAGAATGAGAATGTTTGTCTTGTCGGCTGATTTTTTGTCCATTTTTATCTTTTGTTGCTGTCCCTTGGTTGACTCCCTAACTTTGCCTAAAAACAAGTCCTGTCTTGCTGTTTTTGTCTTCCAGTTCTAAACTGGCTCAGTGCGGTGTTTGGCTCTTTATGCCGAAAAGAGGGCAAATTAGAATGCCCTATTCACGTGTTTTGTCATCCGGATTGAGAAAGGCACTGTGCGAGTTTGCGTTCTAATTGTGTGTGCTCAAAAACAAATGGCGCTCTGTATGACAGCCGAGAAACTCTCCATTTGAGGAGTCAATTAGTGCCAGCCTACACTCGGCAGACCCTGATTGTGTTCAGACAGCATGAATGGACTCTTGATTGCATTGGTCTTGCACACACACACACACACACACACACACACACACACACACACACACACACACACACACACACACACACACACACACACACACACACACACACACACACACACACACACACACACACACACACCGCCCACATACACACTTAAGACAACACAGACAAAGGCGCGTGCAACCTCACACACACACACACAAACCCAAAAAGAAACCCATGGGCCAGGGGAAACGGGATGCCTGACATCATAACTGCATCAACTCCAGTGCAGTTCATCTTGGACAAAACAAGCCACAGAAACACCAGTGACAGAAACCTTAGAGCACTTGGGCATAGGAGCTACGATGATGGAAGATAACAAAAGGTACTAGACTGCTCCACACTAACAAAACCATTTGGCAACATTTTTTGTTCAATTTCGTGCTCTCGAAGTCTTCGCTCAGGCGAAGACTTCGTCTGAGCTTTTGTCCGGCGTTTTCTGCCTTCTGCTGGCTGCTGTTTCATACCCTCCCTGGCTTCACCACGTGAGAGGGGAGGGGATTGTCTGAGTGACAGCGTTAGCAGATGTTGAGGCAGCTGTCTCGCCCTCTCTTCCAAGTCGGAGAGGTATGTTGGCAACGCCATGACCGAGAACAACCGTATCGGCGTGCTCACACATGCATGTGTGTGTGCCTGTGTGTGTTTGTTTGTTTGTTCCTTAACTATGCAATTATTTTCATTGATTGCATTCAAACGTTATATACCGCACACATATAAACGTCTGCAGCGTAAACGGGAAGCAGAGCGAAGTCAGGGAAACCATCTTGAGAAACAAAACTTTGTTTGAAACTGGGTCACAGCGGGTCAGAGAAAACTCCAGGGCCTTTTTTTTCCTAACTTCTTTCTGGAGAAGCATCCCATGTGTATAGTGTGTGGGGTTGTTCGGCATTACGCAGGTTTTGTGAGAGCAACTGATTCAGAACATCTTGACAGCAAAGCTTGTAGCTTTATTTGCGCCGTGTTTTTTTACCACTGAGCTCATAATGTGTTTGTGCTGTTGCTCTCCGCTGTCGCAGCACTCCTGCAGCCCTACGGGACACTCAGAGACATGTTTCCTCTTCTAACCCCACCCTGACCCATCCCCCATCCACAAACCCCACCAACCCTTCGCCACCGCCACCCATCACCACACGACCCATACCAACCACTTTCACCACCACCACCACCACCTTCATCACCACCACCCACCACACACCACCCTGACAACCTCCACCACATTCATCACCAGCCACCACCACCACCCCAACCATGTTCATCACCACCCAACACCCTGACACACCACCCACCCCAACCAATCCTGAAGGCCCTGATCCCCTTTCTCAGCCACCACCACTACCACCTTAACATCCACCCCTCCCACCAGAACCGTCACTCATACTACAAGCTACTACAGCCTTCACCACGCACACCCAATTCACACCAACCCCACCACCATCACCACCCCAAGTGCCTCCCCCCAACCCTTCAAACACAAATACCAACCTACCCCACCTTCACCAGTCAAAAGCCACCCACCACCACCACTTAATAAAGTGGGAAATTCTTTGAAGGACTGTGCAGCCTAAACAGACAGAGAGAAGGAGAGCTTCACAGTGAATGGAGGGAGACATCACTGTTTTTGTGGATGGATTTTGGCCGTCCAAAACGCCGGTTCACAGAGCAGTACCGTCAGAAGTGAAGAAAAGTTATCTTTATCATTCAAAAGGCTTTGAGACCAACGAGTGTTTCTTAAACTGCGTGGCGGTCGGTCCGCAGAGAGACTCTGTTTCCAGGGGTACGGGAGCCTCCCCCGTTTGCTACCCCACCTGACATCAGCTCGGTGCGCCTGAGGCTACGGCTTTCTTAATCGAGTTCTTCAAGCGGCAACCATTTTTGAAGCGCCCTCGAGACATGACCACTACAAAATAACATCGACGCACTTTGATGGAGATTATTCATTCCGTCCTACTTTGAATAAAGTGACTTTGCGTGTTTCTGTTTTGAAACAGGAGTAGCTGTCAACTCCTCCTCTCTGAGGTCCGGGTGTCTGCAGGAGTCTCAGGAGGAGGTCACAGGGGGTAAAGGAGGGCCGAGCGCTCTGTGGCGGCGCAACGAGACAGGCACCTTCTGCAGCTTCAACAATAACACTGCTGGGACGAGGTGGGAGGGAGGGAGGGAGAGAGAGAGAGAGAGAGAGAGACAGAGAGAGAGAGAGAGAGAGAGAGAGAGAGAGAGAGAGAGACGGGGGGGCCGGGGGTGCGTACCTTTGTCTTTGTCAGACAATTTAAATGCAGATCTGCGCTCCTCTTTACCCTCTGCTAGGCCTCTGCACACAATGGAGCTCGTCGCCATACGACTTCTGGAAAAACTTCTCCTTTGTCCTTCATCCAAATGAGAGAACTCTTGCTGTTATTGCAGGTCCATGTGAAGGTAAAGAAAGGGAGTGAATTATGTTATTGAACAGGCTTTATGACGGCCTCCCTCTTCGGCTGCGTGGGCCAAAGTGGGCTTGAGAGGTAACCCCATCTGCAACTTGTTAAAGTCCTTAAAGTTTTAGTCTTAAGGTCTGTATGTTTTTTCCCAGGCGTCAATAATATCAGCATCCCTGCATAACATACACACACATCAAATAATAACGACCTGGATCTATAACATGCACACAAGCAGGTGCACACACACACACACACACTCAGAGACTTGGTTTGATGCCAAAATCAAGGTAAACAATTAGAGAGTGGCGGTTAGAGGCAAGGAGAAGGGCTTCTTCCAGCCCCCTGCATGCCTGCGTAATACTTTGTAATTGTTTTACACGCCGCAGCGCAGACTTCCTGCAGGCTTTTCCGGCAATGAGATAGATTTCATTTCCATTTTCCCTGTGTTGGATCCCAGGCCCCTGCACTGCTAATAAGCAGAACTGCCACACTTTAAGCATTGCCTTAATTACCGATTCTTGGCTGACCTTGCTGTCTAAACTTTGCTTCAGAGCAGACATTATGGCTCATCCATTTATATGTTAATAAGCACCAGAGGCGACAGGGAGGGACGCAGGGATGGACGCCCATATTTGGACGTAAAAAAATTATGTGACGCCCGATGAGTAAGAGTTCCACCATCAGGTTGTATCCGCTCGCTAACCTTGCATTGAAAGAGCACATTAAGAGATGAATATACATATGATATTGAACGCCATTGAGGAATCTGCTGCTGCTTTACATCTGACCATGTTGATAATGGTTGTGTGAGAGAGGGCTTGCTTTTTGTTTAAAATGCACAATGGGACAACCAGCACAGGGGTCTAGTTAAACCCGCACTATGTAACTGAATTCATCACTTTTGTTCAGAGTTATGTAACCTTTTAGCTGGAGCACATTTATCTTTTGTTCAGAATTACTTTAAATTATGAGTGAGAATGAAAGCCGCTCAGCCGTGGCTCAATCAATCCAGAGATTTCCTTTATTTCTCTCCGAAACTCGGAACAAAGAGGTGGGAAATATGGATTCAAGCTTTGATGCAGGCACAAATACGTTAGGAGAAGAAAAAGAGAGGGATGTGAAGTGCCTCTATCTTTTAAATGATCAAGGCTGGGGATGGATTTCATTCATATTTTTATTAGTATTAGTTTTATTAGACTATTTTTTTGTCATGCTCATTCCATTTATTCAAAAGATATATAGGCCTTTATTAGGCTATAATTATAACTTATTTTCAAAGAAAATATACAAACTAAAAAGCTGAATATGAACACAATTTGCACACATTGGTACACAGAGAGCAGGTTTTGTGCACAATTAGCTGGTATAACCTTTAAGTTAACACACACACACACACACACACACACACACACACACACACACACACACAACACACACACACACACACACACACACACACACACACACACACACACACACACACACACACACACACACACACACACACAAACACACACACACACACACACACACACACACACACACACACACACACACACGCACACACATACAAATTAGACTCTCGTCCCATGTGTGATATATTATCTGTACTCTCCATGCTCTCCATTCTCTCTCCTATCATGGAGACGAAAGCCAGCATTAAGCATGTGTGAAGCTGAACATCATTGCCTATGGGACTTTAAACCTCTTCTCCCTCTCTCTCTCTCTCTCTGAGTCTCTATCTCACTCTCTCCCCACTATCCTCCATCTCCATGCTCCTCCCAGTGTCCCTTTGGACCGCAGGGCGCCTATCTCCATTGCGCTGATGAAAGGCCCCCACGTCCTGCACGAGAAGCATCAGGATCGCTCCCATGACAGCTCTGAACGCACACGTTTGATTGGCTGCTTGATGTATAATTCAGGTTAGATGGGAGACCCTAATGAGACTGGCTAATGATGTTGACAAGCGTCTCAATGTTCCCAACACACATACATGGCACGTGCTGAAGACCGCATGGACACACACTTGTGCATACACACACACACACACACTCATAGTACAACCTCACACACACACACACATACACTCACGCATAGTTCCACCTCAAACACACGCAAACACACACACACACACACACACGCACAAGCTCACACACATAAGCGCACACACACACACACGCAAACACACATGGTCACACACACACTCTTGAACAAACACAAACACACACACACCCACACCCACGCACACACACACACACACACACACACACACACAGACATACACATGCACTACATCATGTTCTGTACTTACATATGTATGTTAATCTGTTGCCTCTGACGCATAACTATCTTGTCTTGTCCATGAGTTTTTTACGTCTGTTAATTTGTGTGTATGGACTCGGGAGGCTGAAATTGAATTGGCTGAATTAAATCTGAATCTGATTTAAATGACACACCAGGAGGTCACCAAGCGGTGATCTCCCTCATCTCTCCCTCATACACTGTTTAGGAGGGAGTTTGTCTCCTCATTATTTTACTGTAGTCAGATCATTTCTAGGTTGCTTGGAAATGGTTTGAATTGAGCTCTTGGAGGAAGTACATCCAGTTCTTCTCTACTGAAATATTTAGCTTTGGCTGCACTTCTCATGAGGGGGTGCTTTGGGGAAAAGGATGGGGAGGAGGCTGAGGGGGGGGTGGTGGTGGGGGTGGTGGTGGTGGTGGTGGAGGGGTGGGGGTGGTGTTGGTGTTGGTGTTGGTGGTGTTGGTGGAGGGGAGGGGGTTCTCCGTCTTGGTAAGATGCTGTGAAATGAGCTCTCAGCACAGGGTATGCCAGCCAAAGAGGCAAACAACGCAGAATACAACCTAGGCTTGCACTGCCTGCTGCTCCCTTAAGACAAACCCAGACACATACTGTGTCCACTAGAGAGGGGTGATGAGAGGGAGTGAGAGGGAGTGAGCAGGTGGCTGATGGAGGCAACAAGCGAAATGGAGGGAGAAAGATAAAACCCTAGGGAGTACGTGACGTTGACGGGTGAAGACGAGGAGGTGTGTAGTATCAAAATCACATGCCAGAAAGTACCCTTGATTGAATTTTCCAAGAAGAATGTTGAATTCAGATCTCAAAGGTCAATGCTGGAGGCTTCAGAATACCTATAACTTTGCAAGGGAATATACTTTATCATTTGTAGTGTGATTGTGTGTATAAGATGTTCAGAGAGTGTGAGAGTCTTAGGTGGTGTATTGACTTCATGTTTAGCCTTCCTCACTGGCCTACAAAACCTCTGTCTCGCTCTTTTTCTTTATATGTCTATTGCTCTAACGTCTCCCCTGGATCCACAGACGTCACCTTCTGGATGGATCTACATGAAACTACTCGCTCCTGGTGAGCACATGGCTCATTGACTCAGCTGTGATATCCCAAATACCAACGCTGTATAACACCGTTTCCACTGTGGGACCGGGGCCAATCACTGTCACCTCACCGGACAGTCCGCAACGCGTCTTATAATGTCACAGTACTCGTCTCTATTGAAGTCATTACCAGACAACACAAAACACTATTGTCAATTATATTCCAGCCTCACTATTCTAACGATACGCCAGTGAATTTTTAGCAATTGAAAACTTGCCTTCCTTGGCTGAAGCGATACTGGGGAATCTCTCAGTGGATTTGTTTATAGAGCTCAGAAATGCGAGTCTCCTGAGACTCTCTCCAGCTATTCAAGTTTGCAATTCGAAATGAATATCCAGCCTGGCCTGTGCTGGGCACAAATATTTTTCCACATAACAAAGCCACCAAGCCAATCAGATAAAATAACTAAGTGACGCCCTTGCTCTCTTTGCTCCTGTGGAATCTGCCGCTCGAGGGTAAAGCGAAAACATATCCTGCTCTGAGAAAAGCCTCCGGTGTGAAGGCCTGTTCATCTTTCACATTGTAATTTAGTCCTTTTTTCCGGATAGAACTGTTTTTGATTGCGCCGTCGATTTCGACTCTGTCCTCGGACGCCATTGTCTTTGAAAGCTGGAATGCTGCAGCGCTCCTCTTCTTCATGAACCTCCCTCCCCATCGCAATGATTGGTCCTATCATGTTGTAAATTTGGCAGAGGATTCCAAGCGGCCAGACTGATCTAAAGACAGAATCTGAATGGGAACTTGCAAGATCAGGATGGTTTCATGAGACTATGGAAATCCTTAGACGGCCAATTTGGTCGGTTTGACAAAACCCTCATCAGAAATCCTTGAGGAAGAACGACTTGCTCTCTTTAAACACATGCAATACAATCAATTTGCCAAAGAATAATTTGATTTATTGTATGATTATAATTGTGTATTCATAAATAGAATCTTAGCCTTCTGTAGCTCTTCCCATTCTAATCTGACGATGTGTTTGTATGCTGATGTACGCAACTATTTGGTTTTCATTTTGCCTTTCTTTTGGTCTTTTTTTTTTTTTAGCTGGCACAGATGTGCATAACAGATGAGCAGGGGGGAACCGGAACCATTTCTACAATTACATAGGGGTCGCAACTTGCTGTCATGGCAACCGCTTGGCATCCGCAGGAAAACTGCCTGGCATCGGGAACCTGCAGATTTCATAACCCTGCAATTAGGCAATGGGCATGCATCAGTCTGCTTCCCCAACCGAACACCTGCCATATCGCCTAACCGTGCAACTGCGTTTGGGTGTGTGTGTCTGTGTGTGTGGTTGTGTTTGTGTGTCTCTGTTTTCGTGCATATATGTGTGTGTGTGTGTGTGTGTGTGTGTGTGTGTGTGTGTGTGTGTGTGTGTGTATGTGTGTGTGTGTGTGTGTGTGTGTGTGTGTGTGTGTGTGTGTGTGTGTGTGTGTGTGTGTGCGTTTATGTGTATTTGTGTGTGTGGCGCTCTGTGTCTGTGTGTTTGGGCATATGTGCATGTTTGTGCTCAGGCATTTGTGTTTGCCTATGGCTGAGTGTCTTTGTGTGAGTGTGCGTGCACACACGCACACACATTAGAAAGGGCATCAGAGTAAAGGTAAAAAGGCAGGGGGAATAACAGATAAGGAAAAGAAAGAGAGAAGAGAGGAGTAAAAGTGAGACGGACGGACAGAAGGAAGGAGAGATGCAGAGAGGCAGTGTTGGGACAGGGAATCATCTTGGCAGGTTGCGGTCTTGTGCATATTTTAGGTCTTATCTCCACAGCACTGCCTTCTCTACGCCTTTCAACACGAATCCCTGTTCACCGGACGCAGAGCAGTGTGGTGTAATGGCTGAAACATGGCTCCGCAAAACATGCACAAGAATGTCTGCTGAATAGAGAGAGAGAGAGAGGGAGAAACACAGAGAGAGACTTCACTTTGAAGAACAGAGAATGTGAGGCTTGCGGGGGTTCTGACATGCAGTCCCTCTAAATCCTGACAAAGTGTTGGGTACATATCTGGATCCCGGTCTCCATGGCTGATGAATGTTGAGTGAGGGGTAAGATTTGATCCGTCGGGGTTTGATTGGATTGGCCAAAATGTGATCACATGAAATACTGCTGACATCCTGCAGAAATGTTAATGTCATCATAAGATGTTTCTAACGTTGTTAAGTTACGTTGATGAGACGGACATTGTTTTTTTTACAATGGCACATGGTGAATAATATGAGATACCTGCTAAAATGTCAATTTAAATTTCATGTCAGTCTTTAAGAAAGGAATTCTATTTGGAGACGAAATAAAAATGAAAACGGTGACATTATTTACATCTTTGTTTTGTGTGTCTTTACGTAGCAGGCATGCACCTATATACATTTGCATTTATGCATAGGCATGCAACTGCATGTTTTTTGCAGAAAAGCTAGTCTATTTGCGTGGAAAAAAAAAGAAGCAACAACATAAATGTGAAAAGTAAGGTATACTTATACATGTCAGCTGACAAATAAACGTTGTGCAGGTATGCATCAACTCTGTTTGACTTATGAATCATTCAAAAAAACACCCCCCTCATGGGATGTGTGTAGGTATTCATGGTAAAGGTTATGCTTGTATCAAGACCTGCATAAACGATAACGAATATGTTGCTTGCATGAAAAGGAATATGTTGGTTATATTATTAGAAATATGTTGTTTAAATGATGAGGAATATGTTGTTTGCATGATGAGGTGTCTGTTGTTTACATGATGAGGAATATGTTGTTTACATTAAGAAGAATATGTTGTTTACAAAATGAGGAATATGCTCTTTACATGATGAGAAATTTCTTATTTACATAATGAGGCATATTTTGTTTACACAATGAGAAATATGTGGTGCACATGATTAATAATACATGGTTTACATGATAAGGAATATGTTGTTTAAATGATTAGTAATATATGTTTAACATAATTAGGAATATGTTGTTTACATGATGGGGCATATGTTGGATAGATGATGAGGCATATCTTGTTCCATGATGAGGAATATGTTGTTTAAAAATAATGCATTGGACAGTGACTTTACTGGTTAAACTCACCAATGATATGTGCCTGGTGCCTTTATTTAGCCTAAATAAAAAATAACTTCATTAGGATCCAGTTCTGGTGTTTGCCTTTGATCTACAATAATTGTATATTCTTCTACAAACCAGCATTTGCACAAAACCAACTGAAAGTACCTTTGTGCACACTTTGACTATGGGGAAATTGAGTGATTAAAAGCCCAACTTTGAAAAACCCATATGTATGTAAATAATGCTTAGCAAGGCCAGGAGTGCAGAGCATTGAATCAATGCTGACAATAAAATAAAAGGTTCAGCGACAACAAACCCTATTGATAGGTCTGCTGGCTTCGAATACCTGAGGCCATCCATTTGAACATATGCACATGGATCCTCTCAATCTAATCTCTTCTATGAGTAGGACTGTGATGTGTGTCCCATGAGGAGCATTATTTTTATTCGGAGCCAAGAAATAGATTGTTTCTTTATCTGATTGCGATCTAATGCTAAATCTATTTCCGCCGGGCCTGGAAAGTGGGGCATGATGCTTATGAGATATGAGATATCTCATTTTTTTTTTTAAAACAAAGTTAGTCTTAATTGGAATTATTCAGGGCTGCCACGCAGAACTTCATAGTGCATGCTGTTTTGGAAGAGAAAGGGGCGGGCGAGCAAAACAAGAAGCAGGAGAGAGAGAGAGAGAGAGAGAGAGAGAGAGAGAGAGAGAGAGAGAGAGAGAGAGAGAGAGAGAGAGAGAGAGAGAGAGAGAGAGAGACTTTATATTGCATCACTCATTAACCTTCCGTCTGTGTGTTTGTTATTCAACAGGCGACAGAAATGCTAATGTTTCTATAAGTGAGCCCGGGGTCAGAAGGAGTGAGCTCGGCGCCGACCTTGTGCAGGGTGATTAAGCAACGACAAAACGTAACAGGTGAAAAAACACAGGTTGCAGATGTATGATTCGTAGATATTCATTACGTTCTTGTCCAAAATTATGAAAATAGGATTTGTGTGTTCGACGATCTTGATCTTGATCTTAAAAAGATGATTTACATACATACGCAACCCCCCCCCCCCCCCACACACACACACACACACGAGCACACACGTTCATACGTACACACACATTCACGCAAACATGCACACACAAGCGCACACACACACACACACACACACACACACACACACACACACACACACACACACACACACACACACACACACACACACACACACACACACACACACACACACACACACACACACATTCAACTATTTTTAGACAAAGAAACAATTCATTTGTAACATAATGTGTAGGCCTTAGTGTAGAAATGTTGTTACGTCATATATGGGTTAGGGTTAGGATGGGATATATATTGCATACGTTTGTATACAGCAGCCCCTTTATTTGCACAGTAGCACATTGGGAATACTTGAACGATTTTTGAATGTGGCATGAAATGTAGCCTTTATACTCCAAATCCTCTTCAAATTGATGTCAATGTGCCCACACACACTCTCACACACACACGCACACGCACACAAACACACACACACACACACACACACACACACACACACACACACACACCCACACCCACACAAACACACACACACACACACACACACGCGCGCGCACACACGCACACACGCACACACGCACACACTCGAACACCAAGGGCCGCTCAGATTCGACACAGACTTTTGCCATTTCCTTTTTCCAGCAGTGCGACGTCTACATTTATTTTGGGTCATCGGAGCTTGTAGGATACCGTGCTCCCCTTCCTGTCATTCATTCCTAGCGGAACCCATGAGCAGACAAACCGCAGGTGAAGACGAGAAGCGTGCCGCTGCCGTACAGCAGCGTCTACTACGCGGTTGCAGAGAGCGCGGTGAGCGGTGCGCGGTGCACTAGGACCGCGCAGTGACCGGTCTGGGCGCAAGCATTTGCTACCACAGAAGCGGGGCTGTGATGGAAACCCCCCCTATTGGATTTTGCGATTCTATCCATACATTTCGTTCCCCCATGTACAGCGTGGAGTGGGTTAGTGGAGAGCGCGCCAGTGCTGCGTTTAGGATGGTTTGGGGGAGCCTCCAGAGGATTCCTGATGATGGACCATGGTTTGACTGAAAGTGGTTGTCTCTGCTCTGGGGTCTGATCGCTTCTCTGCGGTTCTCTATCCATACCCGTTTGTTTTAACATTTGTCATTTATTTTTATTTTGCACTGGCTTTTTGTTTTTTTTCTTCTTCTTCTTCGTCCGTTTCTGCCAAATCAACGTTTTTATCTCAAGTGCGCAAAGTCACGTCTGCGTGGGAGAGTGTGTGTGTGTGCTCCGCGCACTTCTCTTCCCCCCCTCAACGGACGGACTCGAGATCCCTGGTATTCGGTTTGGATTAAAAAACCCGGCGACTGGCTGGATGGGTGACCTGGTCGAAACCAGTCTTCTGTCTCTGGCTTCCTTCTTCCCATTTCATGGAAACGTGTTCTCCCCGTTGACCCGGAGCTGTGATGTGCAAAGCCTCCCCCACTGACTGACACACGGTTTCGTACCATTTTGGATTCGAGTTGAAGGTAAGGACCCATTCATCCCGTGTTATAAGGTCTCGAAAAACCAACCGAGGTCCTCGAACCGCATTTGATAAAAGTTGGCCGAGCCTAATTGAATCAGTGCTCGGGTTATTGCAGCACGTATCGATCGCTCCGGACCCTGCTTCCACCGGACACTTGCAGCAGTTATTCTAACAGCGTTCCGGTAAATCACCGTGAAGGAGACGCAATGTTCATTGTAAAAAGAAAAAGCTTTCCTCTCTCTCGGCGCTGACCGTTGCGATTAACCAGTAGGCTACTGGGGGGATAAGTTAAGCACCCCGGGACCGCTTCAACTAAAATATGTACAACGGTATTGATGTCTAGTGTTTTATTTCAGATCAATGGAACCAATGCGATGCAGAATCAAATCCAAAATAAAAGTGAGGGGATGGTTCTCTGTATAGCTCGTACTTCAAGATGAGCGTTTACTAAATATTTTGGGGTATATGTGGTTTAGGAGACTATAGAGGCCGACATTGTGTAACATTTCGGTGTTTTTCTATATTGTTGTTGAGCTGGAGGAGCTGTGTGTTGTAGATGACAAGGAACCCCACTGCAGTGCAGTCTTACTCAACGGCCCGCCAGGCTCAGTGCTCCACACCGAGGAGCGGATTTAGATAAAGGTGTAAACCGGGAGTTTTCCCTGAAGGTGTAGCTACCAGCGATGGCTGTTGAGAAGTACCATGACATCTATATACAGTGGGCTGGATACGCTGCATATCATCTCACGGAGTAGCATTTCACATGAAAAAACAACAACCCATAGACTTAAGCATTTTTGTTCATTTCTCTTTGTCGTCGTCCCCCCTTTTCCCCCCTTCCATGCTTCCATGTGCTATTGTGAGTGTGCAAGTGTGTATCTGGGAAGGTGTCTCACAAACACACACACACACACACACACACACACACACACACACACACAAACACACACACACACACACACACACACACACACACACACACACACACACACACACACACACACACACACACACCGAACACACACGTACACACACAAACACATCAATGTGCACACATGCACACACACATTTGCATTCAAACACACACACACACACACACACACACACACACACACACACACACACACACACACACACACACGCACACACACGCACACAGACACACACATACACACATACACACATACACACACAAACAGGTATGCACACGAGTACACACACGCACACCGAAACACAAATACAGCACGAGTTAATGGATGATCCCTGGCTTTTGTTGTTCTAGTTGTTTAGTTCTATTCTGGGACATACTCATCATCCGTTTGTATTGCCACGCTCATTTAATGGTTACACTTATGCCTCCACCCCCCCCCCCCCCCCCCCCCCTACACCATTGCTTGAGAAAAACCTCCACACTGGAGCCTCAAAGTTTCAGCCTTTTGTAACCATGGTGCCCTTTCCCAGCACCTCGCCGGTCAAGGTTGTGTTTGACATTCTAACCGACGGTAGAGCGCCACCCCCTGTGGGGAAACATGGCGGCCCCCACAGGGTAAGAGCGTGCGGGTGTACAGCGTGAAGCAGGGGTTTGAGTGACGGATGGTGATAATGATGATGGCCTGTTGTAGGAACAGTGTGGCCAGAGCATGGGCGTGTCTGTGGAGCCCTTCTCCTCACACACCTCCCTATCACTTATTCATTTTCATCCTTAATACCCGTTTTTCATTCCTTTCTCCTCACAACATGTCGTGTAACAGAGGTTATGAATGAGTTGACCCACAATAGTGTACGGCGCAGATATAGCATTTAGCATAATTGAACAGTTTGTATTCAATTCCAACAAGCTGAAATGTAATATAGGCTCATAGTGACCGCCTTTTTCCCTGTGATCTGGCACAGTCACTGAGAGGCTTGGAAGATGAATAATTTGCGAGGAACCCACAAAGAACGTTTTTGTTTTGTTGATATGGTGACATATCAAGCTGACGGAAGAGTCCAAACGCCATCTGGCCGTGCTTCAAATCTCTTATTGAACTGGCCCCGCGCCACAGTACAGCCTATGGTAGCATTGGATTGTTGTGTGTTGTTGTAATATTACAGTATGTTCTTAGAATGTCTCATTATACATGGGATCTGCCTTCCATAAGAGGGCCCCGTGTGCGGAGCTATCCATGGTGCTGAAACATGCCTGTATGAACTCAAGGTTTTTTTTGGAAGAATCCTTGTTATTGTTTTTGCTGTGCTCTTGTAAAAATTAACTTTATATATTTTATTGAATGAGTTGTATCTTCTTTAAATATGCTCCAGGCTTCAACCAGATATCAAACCGTTTTAGGTTGTAGGTTGGAAGGAAGCAGTTTCAGTTCTAGCCGGCGACTGGCAGGAGTAACGGAACTACAAAGAGAGGTGGGATTGTTCGACTCATTGGCTTCGCCCTCTACCTGTTTGTCCACAGGAGAGACTTATTGGACATCATCTTCAGAGGTGCGCCCGGATAATACATCTCATGCAAATGCGCCTCATCCATATCGCATGTCACCGGAGCCTAGCGCTGCGTTCCCCGTGTTCGTGTCCTTCAAGCTGATAGGCTTATCTGAACCGTTGTCGTGCCCGCGGAGCTGTTGCTCTAAACGGGTGTCACGGTGCGCGTGGAGGGGTGTCGAATCATGAAGTAGTGGGTAACTCCGACACGTGTCGGAATGGTGGGAGGGGTTGGGGTGAGAAACTTTTGTTTAAAAGAATGTTTAAAGAGGAGTGTCTGAAAAAGGGACTGATTATCGTGGGTTATTCAAGGTGTGATTACGTTTTTTTTTGCATGGCAATTAAATTTTCTGAAGTAGTTATGTCGGTTCAGAAATGATTGCTGGTGGCGTACTTGATCACGCTGACAAGTATATGCTTAAATAGTTCAACACAAACCAAGATTTAGGTTTGAGGGAAATGTCAAAACACCAGCGTTGCAATTTTTTGTATTCTCTTGAAGATTTGCTATCCGCAGCAATTCTGTCAAGAATTTCCATTTCCATTTCCATAGTCGTTTGGGAAAAAAACAACAGAATGTGTCTTCAGAGATGTGGCATATTCATTGTTTCTTTAATTACCAAGTACACACAATTACCATAGAGTTTTCAGATGATGCATTCCCTCATTATGAAACTATATAAATATTTCTGTAGGATTATACCATGGTGTTTTGCATTGCACAGTGAAACACAATGGTAGAGCAGGAAAGTATTACCCCATGTGAGCCGGGCTTCATCGGACTACCTAATATATGCTTGACAGTGTCAAAAATATATTAGTTAGATTGGCAAATCTTATTTTTGCGTGTGTGTGTGTGTGTGTGCTTGGCGTCCATGTGCGTGTGTGTGCATGTGCATATGTGTGTGCTTGTGACTGCCATTAGGGACTACTGGGACAGCGGAACTACTGCTACTACTGCTTTCTCAGTGGTCCCATGGGGCAACATAGCAGGCAATATGTTGGTGTTTCAATGCAACGCTGTGAAACCGGTCTCAACACCTCATGCCTGTCCATTCGTTGGGTGACGAATGATCCCGACCCCTAAACCCTGATTTACTCACCCCCTCACACACACACACACACACACACACACACACACACACACACACACACACACACACACACACACACACACACACACACACACACACACACACACACACACACACACACACACACACACACACACACACACACACACACACACACATATGGGGGGTAGATGATGGGGGATGGCGGGGGCGTGTGTGGAGGCATGGCCATGAGGTGACAGCTGACGGTACCGGGGGCAAAACGCCTGATTGGGGGTTGAGACACACACCCTTCACGAGGCAGATCGGGATCCCTCCGGTGCTGGCGTCCGTTGCTTCCTGCCGTGGGGAGGCTGGGTGGTGGTGGTGGTGGTGGGGGCGGTGTTGAGGGTGTTGCTGGGGGTTGGTGCTGGTGGATGATGGGGTAGTGGTAGGAGTGTTGTTCGATGGAGCCAAAGACGATTCACTACTTTTAGATCCCCCCCCTGACCGCCCGGCCCCACCAAACGGGTGGTCTGGCAATTATAAAAGTGAGTTGATAGCAGCGAGCCCCCTGAAGGGGTTGTGCTGCGACACAGCCGCACGGAACCACATGCGTTCAACCAAAGAGAGGCGTGGCACCGGCTGGAAAGACAATGTTGAAAAACGAACTGCGATAACGTGAAGAGGGAGAGTGGCTTTGTTTTGATGACTCTGGGTTTTGAAGTAAGAGCGG
>NC_044067.1:15250985-15278485 GCF_902167405.1 Gadus morhua | reverse complement strand
AAGGGCTTTTAACTGAACAAAGAGCTGCCGATCCATCAGCCGTGGAATTTGCAAGAAAGTTATTGGCAGAGCCATCTTTTCTTCTTTGCCTTCGACTGAACGTTTTCCTCGAATAATGACCTGGAGGAGGAGAGAAAGGCTTCTTTTCAGAGCGGACCTCACGAGTGTCGTGTAAACACACACAGGGAGAGAGGCTCCTTTCATTGGCTATGCTAATCCGCGGCGCACGTGACTCCCCCCATGCTCCGGGATTCACACACCAGCCCGCTCATGGCCCTCCACACCGGGGTGCTCTCAGCAGGGCCGGGGGTCCTGTCCTCCCGTCTCTGGTTCATGGGCTCCACTTGCTCCGTGTTCTGCCCCGCTTTTCTAACATAGATCCAGAATAATGCACGCCTGAACCCGCTGTGAAACCCAGCCTTCGCTTCCCACCACAGTATGGGCGGTACGGTTGCCTGGAGGTTCAATGCGTGTGCTTCCCGGGAATCAGGGACTTCCTGTGAGATCTGCCGTCCCCATTTGACTGATGGGAGGGGGAAAAGGAGCTAAAGAAATAAACCACAATACAATTTATAGACAGCTTACAACCCAAGTGGAGAAGAGTAGATGATAGCATCCTGCAGTCTAAACACTCAGCCTCCCCCAACGTGCTCTTTCAAATATTAAACCATAATACACTTCATAGATAGCTTCCAAATAAAGTGAGGCAGGCGTGATGCTCGCGCCCCGCTGTGATACACGCTCACGAGCCTCAAAGCAGGATTCATTACATGGATCTTTAGATGGCAGGTAAAAACCCACAGCACCAACAAAACACAGACACACAGTAGCTCCGCAGGCTAATTCGCTGTATCGGTGTGCAGTGCTCCCCCCCCCTCCCTGGCTTTTTTTATTTAACATCACATTTATAGAGCGCTAATGATTCCATTTCAGGCACTAGCCATTAGAGGGTAATTACTACACGGCAAAGTGTGTCGTTTACTCAGAGAATATGAAGAGCAGAGAACGAGCCACCTTTAATCAATTAATTTAATCTATGAGCGGTGGAAAGGGGGGGGGGGGGGGGGGGGGGGTCGGGATGAGGATGGGCGTTGGGTGTAGCTGTTTGAGTCACAAGGTGATCATTTGAAATTTCCCATCAACCAACTCCTTTATTTTTTAATGAAGCTGCCAATTAAGATTGGTCTCTCTTATTCACGTAATTATTTCTTTATTGATTTGTCAGCATCTTAGGGAATAGTATCCCGTGAAATATATCCCTGCAATGATAACCTGTCTCCGTGGAAATTATGTAGGACTAATCATTAAAATGAACAAACCCTGGGTTAATGTCGCAAATTGCCTTTTGATGGCAGTGTGTCCCTGTGTGTGTGTGTGTGTGTGTGTGTGTGTGTGTGTGTGTGTGTGTGTGTGTGTGTGTGTGTGTGTGTGTGTGTGTGTGTGTGTGTGTGTGTGTGTGTGTGTGTGTGTGTGTGCGTGTATCTGACACTCTTTTTTGTCAGAAAGAAACAATGAGCTACTATATCTTTCAAAGTGACTAATCAGCTCTTTCTCCCTCTCTCTCTCTCGCGCTCTCTCTCTCTCCCTCTCTCTCTCTCTCTCTCTCTCTCTCTCTCTCTCTCTCTCTCTCTCTCTCTCTCTCTCTCTCTCTCTCTCTCTCTCTCTCTCTCTCTCTCTCTACTGTTGTGCTGCAGGCCGTAAGGAAGTGGGGGAAGATGAGACCTCCCAGCCCTCTGCTCTTCCTGCTGTACGTCACACTGTCCCAGAGTCTGAAGGTGGTCTCCAAGAGGGGCTCCGGTAGGTCACCTTTACCTCTACCTCTACAGCAGCCTCTTCATGCCACGTGTGTGTGTGTGTGTGTGTGTCTGTATGTGTGTGTGTGTGTGTGTGTGTGTGTGTGTGTGTGTGTGTGTGTGTGTGTGTGTGTGTGTGTGTGTGTGTGTGTGTGTGTGTGTGTGTGTGTGTGTGTGTGTGTGTGTG
The DNA here is from genome assembly GCF_902167405.1 of Gadus morhua. Classification (NCBI taxonomy): domain Eukaryota; kingdom Metazoa; phylum Chordata; class Actinopteri; order Gadiformes; family Gadidae; genus Gadus; species Gadus morhua. Next base: position 15,276,505 of record NC_044067.1, on the reverse strand, counting down.
TGCAAAGGAAAGTCATTCACTGTAGAGGTTTCATTTCGTAGCATTATATCTGTTTTCAAGGGTGTAGGTTTTGTGTGTTGTTTGCGTTTGTCTGCATTTGTGTGTGCGTGTGTGTGGTACGGCATAATAAAATGATTTCAAAGTGAAAAAACAAACAGCAGTTGACTGATCTATTGGCTTGTCTCCGGAAAACAAGAGCCAGAAACGTGTATACCCCCGCGGAATACCTTTATGTTTATGAGCGATGATTTGATTTCGCTGAGTGGTTTCCTTCGGATGAGTCTTAGCGATGAGTCAGCGTTTCTTATTTTTGATGTGTTCAGAGAAGAGACGACACCTCTAGCAATTAGCTTAGCTTTCAGTCCATACGCCGAGATTGACAGCAACCAAACGATCCCATCAGTCAGAGGCTGGGTCCGCTAAGGTTAATGCGAAACTCATTTTGGCTCTAAATGCAGCCAAATTGAGCATCAATTGTGAACAAATGCAAAGGTCAAAAGAGGAAAACGGATGAGAGAGAGCGAAGAGCGGAGCTGGAAACTTTGTTCATGACGAGAATAGATATAGGATCTTAAATGAAAGAAAAAGACAGGCGGCCACTGATAAAAAGCTTCTGGGGATCGTGGACAGTAATTGCCGGCACTCAATACACCGGGTTAGTTAAGCCCAAGGGGGGTAAGTTATTGCCATTATGGGGAACCTAATGAAGAGCAAAACACAACACGTGCAATGAATCCAAAACAGATTCTGATGAAATCCCCACATGTCCAAGATCTCATTGTGTGCACTTGTGTGTTTGTGTACGAACACAGTCTATAAATCACCAACTGCCTCCGCGGCGAGCGTGTGTGTGAGCAACGTTTAGGGCCGACATGAGTGGGTATCTGTGAGGTTTTAAGCAGTGACCTTTTGCTAAAGGTTCTCCACCGTATAAAGACTACGAGACGGACACAAAGGGCAGCAGGCAGCTTATCTATGAATAATGTGCTTCAAACGGCCGGGAGGACAATCAGGGACAAAGAACACAGGCCAGGTGTCCGTACGGAAGGAACAACATCCCCACCATTTCTCTCCAGAATCCAGAGAAACCTTGTACAGCCTTGAAAGGTTGAACTGAACTATGAAACTTATGAATTATTAGGCTCAGTCGCCCCCCCCCCCCCCCCCCCCCCCCCCCCCCTAAGTGCAGACATCCGTAACGGACTGGGGGAAGTTAAGTGTGATAAGGTGTTTTGCTCGTGTCATTCCTGGTAATGTTGGACCTTTTCTAGCCGCTATGCTACATACCCACTCTAGGAGGGGATAATGGGGGGATATTGGTCAGTTGAAGATTAGAAATGAACACATAATAAGCTATTCATTGGAAAAATAAAAAAGACTGAAAGCATTGGAAAATGATTATATCTAGTCAAGCAGAACTATGTAAGTTGAGCATTTGGCTCGTAGCTTCAGTTAAACTATATGAAAATGATCAATGGAGTAACATTGATTCAGCAATTAGGCGTCCAGAAAATCAGTTGCATTCCCATTATCTAACTAAGTGATGGGTCTTCTTGGGTCATTTAATTGCTGTCTTAGTAGTGTTGGCTGTGTTTGCCTGCTGGTTAGCATGCTTACTCCCCCGACAAAGAAAAGTTATTATTTATATAGATTTATAAAATAATTATATTTGTATCCATTTATTTTTTTAATTTATTTTTTCTCATTATTTATATACACTTTTAACAAAGTAACCTTCTTATTTGCGTCCACTTGGTTTGATGTTTTATGTCGTTGTTAACACATCTCAGACTTTGTGCTCTTTAGTGAATGCCTGTATACGGTTGTTAAGGCCTAATTTTTGCAATGACCATGCTTACGCTTCAACGCAGCAGTGACCCTTAATGGTTCTGCGTCGGGTTTTAGTAAGTGGAACAATCACAGCCCTTGCTGCTACGTCGCCTCGACATAAGGCTACAATTTTTGGGAGCCGCACGTCAGCCCCTTACGGTGGACGCCAGGAGGGTCCGCGAGGATGTAAAGGATCCGTAACCCCCTTGCGTTGTGTGAACGTGGGACCATGATCAGCTCTTAAGCCAGTGTAGATGTGTTGGCTCACTCCGTCACCTCTTTCTTAGATTCTCTCTCTCTCTCTCTCTCTCTCTCTCTCTCTCTTTCTCTCTCTCTCTCTCTCTCTCTCTCTCTCTCTGGAGGGGCACTGTATGGATTGAAGGCAGGACAGGAGATCAAATCAATCAAGTGATTCCTCTGGGTCCTGTGCTCAGATATCGATACAAGTGGAGTCAATACCTCCCCCTCCCTCCCTCCACAGGGTCAAAGGTGATTGAGTGTCAACGGGCAGTTTGGCCACTTAATGGCCCTTCGAAAAGACTCGCTGTCTGCCCTGAAGATTATGGATGGAGTTAGCTGGAGAATCAGACAAACTCATGTTGAACTAGTAATCTGGTACATAAACACTTAATCACGTGTGTGTATGTGTGTGTGTGCGCGTGTGTGTGTGTGTGTTTGTGTGTGAGTGCTTGTGAGTCATTGTGTGTCTATGTGTGTGTGTGCGTGTCTGTGTGTGAGTGTGTGTTTGCGTGTGCTTGTGTGTGTGTGTGAATGTCTTGTTTGCATGCGTTTTTGAGTGCAGATAAACCCAAACTTAGAAAATACACATGTGAGCAGACAGTGTCTTCACATACAAACACTTTGATCCACAGATTGCAACACACAAGTCACTCAGCCGTCTCACAATAAGCAGTTGGCCTTCCCCAAGACTGCATGATATCGACAACAACAACCACTTAAAAAAAGCTTACCAAGGACACAAATTCTGACAAATGAACTACAGCTTTCGAAAAATAATTGTTGCCTTTCCTAATTTGCAATTCAATTTTTTATTTTCCATTTTGATGCTTAAATTGCGCCGTCTTAAAGTGTGAAGATGGATTCTGAATTAGACATAATACAAGTTTAGGGTTAGGATTAGGTTTACAAGACAATACTTTGTGCCTCTCTTTATGTTGTAGAAAACAACAACAACAACAACAACAACAACAACAACAACTAATTGCAGTCTTTTTTTGCCGGTAGGGAATTGTAGTGTTCGACGCCTCAGTCCTGGTCCACACCGTGTCTGTCCATCGGTAGCACATGTGAAACAGGACATCTCCAGCATAGTGATGGTGATTAATAAGCTGATCCAGGCTTTAATTGTTTCCTGGTTCAAAGGTGTGGGACATCTGTCTTCATATGCCGGGTGTGTGGTATGAGATCCCCCCCCCCCTCCCCTCCTCCATGAACGATCAGGACCGGGTGGCAATTAAAGCTTAGCATCAGCCCCGTGCTCACCACCATTCCTCTCCCTCTCCGTTCCTCCCTCAAGGGAAACATATCAAAGGTTAAAGTCTTTCCCACTTGGTGATAATTTCTTCCTGCAATCATTTAAAATCCGAGAGTACATGGCCCAAAACGTGGATGGAGGCTCGAGGAGAGTGATGAGGTGAGGGGGGGGGGTTAGACGTTCACCCTGCTACGGTGAGGACTGGAGGTCCCTCTTCGTCTTGTGTGTTTGAGATTGAGACTCCAATAGGGCTTTTCTTTCCCCCACTGGCGGTCCGGAAGGGGAACTGGGAATTCCTTGCCGTAACCTTGATTACTTGTAAAAGAGGGATCAGCTGGAAAGTCTTGATGAGCCCTCAGGGGACAATGGATAACGATGCTCCAGCATTGATTTCTTTTTTTTTTCCTTCCTCTTTGTTCGGACAGCATTCCCAGAGTTTGTAGCACTCCAAAATCCTATAATTATTCGATGTGGAATCCGCCCGGGCCGGTGTTACCGCGGTTAATGAGTTTCCTGCTGCTGCTGCAGCAGCCATATTCTCCCTCTCTCCCTTGCCGGGCGTTTGACACTGACCATCGTTTTAATGACCAGTCAGAGGGGCAGGAATTGGATATCAATTGGTGGAGATTGTTGTTGTCTGGTTTCCATGAGCGGCGGCTAGTTTGTGTTTGTGCCTGCAGTTGTGTGTGCATGTGTGTGTCTATATGTGTGTATAGACCCACGTCTTTGCCTCATTTGTGTGTGGATGTAGCGTCTTCGACCCCCCCCCCCCCCCCCCCCATGGAGGGTGTGCGTGTACTGCTGTGGTGAAAAAGTGGTCTCACCCCGGCGGGCACCGGGGTGTATCTGCTCGCCGGCCCGCCGCCACGCTGCTCGCGGTTCCGAGGCCTGCACTGATGCGGCGTGAGAGATTCACACCCGTGGTCCGGCTGTCATGACTCATCTGTCAGGCGTCCAGGCCTGACCGGGCCTGCCCCCCCCCCCCCCGGGTTCCGGCCCCGGTCAGACACCCCCGAGCCGGCCCTGGTCCGGCCGGTCTCACTGCTGGAGTCCCGCCCTGTAAAGGAAACGCAGAGTGTAATGAGAGACGACAGGGACTCTTTAACCGAGGGGGGGAGGGCGGTTGGGGGGGGGGGTGGTCTATGTCTGCTCACAAACCCAATTACGAAGCAACGTCGGGCAGCGAGCTGCTGCCAGGAATGTTAAATATGGGCTGGAACTGTCAAGCAGAACCTGACCCCCCACATGCACACACGCACACACACACACACACACACGCACACACACACACACACACACACACACACACACACACACACACACACACACACACACACACACACACACACACACATACACACATGCGTGCTGTTTTTCTCCGGTCAAGTGTGATGTGAGGGGGGGGAGTCGCTGGAAGAGGGACGGATGGTTCTGGTGACTGCAGACAGAATTCCAAAACCAAAAAAGAGACAAAAAAGAGAAAAAGAGGCGGGAGGAAGTAAGTTCATCAGACATGGGTGGGAGGCGCCCTGTGTGGCGGCACGACAAAGGAGAGGAAGAAGGGGGAGACGGCGAGACAAAGCGGGGGGGGAAGTGTGAAAATTGGAAGCTTTTGATGGAGAGAGGAAAAGCACGGCAAAGTAAAAGGGTAAGAGACACCGAGACTGAAAATGGTTCCATTTAGGCACTCCAAATGTCACAAAGGAGCCAACAGTACACATCACTAAGCACATGGTCCCGCTGAGCGAGCTGCGAGCTGCCGCGCTAACGGCTTTTAAACCCAGACGGCAGGGATGAGTGAACATCCCTGCCGTGGAGAACTACAGCCAGAGCCCAGACCTAACCAGGAACACAGAACCGAGAGCGAAACAAGAACACAGAACCTAACCCAGAGCCCAGACCTAACCAGGAACACAGTACCGAGAGCGAAACAAGAACACAGAACCTAAACCAGAGCCTGCAGACCCCACCCAGAACCCAGACCCAACCCAGAACCCAGAAACGAACCCAAAACCAAGACCTAACCCCCAACCCAGTATCCCTAACCCGGGATCCAGACCGACCCAGAACTCAGAACCTATCCCAGAACTCAGAACTAGACCCAGATCCCAGACCTAACCCAGAACCCAGACCCAACTCAGAACCCAGAACACTCCCAGTACCCAACTCATTACCTAACCCAGAACCCAGAACCGCACCCAAAACCAAGAACCGTACCCAAAACCCACGACCTACGCCAGAACTCTGACCTATCCCAGAAGCACATGGGAAACTTCAAACATAGACATTCAGCGAGCGGCTATATTCGTAAGTTGGGATGGGAAACCTTGGGAAAAATACATACATATAAAAAGTATATATATATATATATACCTTGCCGTGGAAATCACATATCAAACTTTGTTTTTCCGGGTCTCCAAAGATTCTAGGTTTCCCTTCCCCACCTATCCAAGATAGCTGCTAGGTAATTAAGGTCTATAGAGAGAGGTAATTCATGCTGAGTCATTGAATTTGTATGAGTATAATTGCCAATCAGAAACGACCGTCCGGTCATCAGTCCGCTAATCTCTTGCTCTTCTTCCTACAGTGCAACCCAGTTTGTTGAACACTGCACCCGGACTTAGTACTTCTGTGTTGAAAGTACTTCTAGAGGAGGGTGTGTGAATACCCAGAGGATGTGTAAACAAAGGAGGTGCCAGATGCTTGCCTCTTTCTAATTGGCTGATGTAGAACACATCCTCATGGGATATCCGGCATTAGGCCCGATAATATCAGAAGCTGTTTTTGTGTCAGAACGGTTTTCGATATAGTTTCAGTTAATCCATACAAAATCAATAGTGAGTTAAGGGAGGGAGAATGCCTCTGAAATCTCCACCACAGGTAATTCTCAGGGTCTAGGCAGACAAGGAACTGAGAGAGCTTGCACCTTTTGTGTGTGTGTGTGTGTGTGTGTGTGCGTGTGTATGCGTGTGTCTCATTGTGTGGGTAGCATCGATTGTAATCGTCCCATGTGTGTGCGCTGTGTTCATGTGTGACGGGTGATATCCTCACCTTGGGGCCGCAGCTTGTGTTTCCGAGTGGGAATCAAAACGACACCGGCAATATTCCAGATGACTCCGCAAAGTCGCGCTTGAAATCCCTGATAAGAGCCCGTCACGCACGGCCGTAAATCTGACACGGGCCCCCAAGGCAATGTGGGGGATGGAGTCCAGGGGAGCCGGCGACCTAACAACCGCTTCATCAGTGCCGAGAGACAGAAGAGCCAAATCCGCACATCCGTTTCAAGTCGGTCACCTCATTTATTTGCCAAGGCCCTCTCCCCTTTCCCCAACACACAAATCACGCCGGCCCAATTCCTCTGACATTTTTACATTGACGTAAAAAAGCGGAATGCCCCCGTGACTATACATCCCCCCTGTCAGGAGGACGGGCTAAATGACATACACAAATAAGATATAGCGGGACCTTGTCTTCACTTAACGCCGCCTGCCTCGCGCCCTCTGGGGGCTGTCTGGTCGCGTGTCTCTCGGTGAGGTGGAAAAAAGGGAAAGATAATAGTTTATTGACAGATCAACCATTGGCCGCTGACATGCATGCACGCCATTGACGTACGACCGGAGTCCCCCTCCCCCCGTTTGATGTCGAGGAACGACTCCTCAAAGTGAAACACTTGCCTCGCATCGCGCGTCTTAAAAAACGCCCTTACCGATGTGATGCGCTACAAAAGTCCTCTACAAAGTCTCTTTCCGGGGTTTATTGCATTATTTTAGCCAGATGGGTTTGCGTCTATAAAGACGCCTGTGTTTGACGCTCGTTAACGGGTCCTGGGCTCGTCCTTGGTGCCCGTGTCCCTGTCGCCGGCCACTTATCAGGAGCGTCTGAGCGGGGATGTATTGGCGATAAGCAGGGATCCACCAGCCACTTCTATTAGAGCAGACACATGGGCACCAGCCCGTGCAGTGGCCCGGAGACCTCCTCTGCACACAGGCACTCATAGGTGTGCATCGTAGATATTTGTATATATTTGACCATTGTGATTGTCAACCGCATCGTAGTTATATGATTAAAACATCTCCATATTGAAAAACGTTAAACATAAAAAAACATTTTGGTTGCAGTCCAATTTTCCTGCATGCTAGCTCGCAAAATAAACGGACACAAAACAACACACAAACTCTCATGTTAGCGTACACAGACAAACAAACACACACGCGCACACAAACACACAAACGCACACTAAAACACACAGTAAAACACTCACAGGCCACAGTAGCGACGCTGTCTTTCCCGGGTCAATATCTCCTTCTCTAAATGATGAGGAATGCTCCGTGGTGCGGGAGCGGGGCTCGGCGAGATTGATCGCGTGCATACCGCCGGAGATTAAATGGCTTTCTGCTGGGGGAGCCAGACTACCGCCGCATGGCACACACTATAAATGGTCTTTGCTCTATCCTATCGCTGCAGCGGTGGCGGGCATGACAACAGGACGAGCTTACAGATGTAGAATGAAGACTCATTGATTTTCCCCATGCTTGGGCATGAGACCGTATTGGATGGCTTTCGATAGCCTCGTGGTATCGCTCACTGATCATTGTGTGTTGGTGTCGTCGGGTTCTCTGTGAGTGAACAGGCCTCTGTAAGTCTGTGGCGTGGCGATGGTGGAGCCCTCTCTCTCTGTCATGTGAGCAGGGGACAGCTCTTCATGCTAAGAGGCTTTCAACACAGACACTACTTCACATCTTCCAGGTGTAACATAGCAAATACAGTGTTCTGAGTGTTTGCGGGCATCTGTGTGTGTGTTGGTGTGAGTGTGTGTGTGTGTGTCAGCTTGATTGCGTGTGTGTGTGTGTGTGTGGGGTGGAATATCCAGGAAAGGAAACCAGGTGTCCTTAAGTGGCGCCAATGGGTTTTTAAATCTCTCAGAGGTCCTCTTATACACTTTCAAGCAGGATGGTGCAGTTAATGCATTCTCTGGCGAATTTAACAATGGTGTGTGTGTGTGTGTGTGTGTGTGTGTGTGTGTGTGTGTGTGTGTGTGTGTGTGTGTGTGTGTGTGTGTGTGTGTGTGTGTGTGTGTGTGTGTGTTTGTGTGTGTGTGTGTGTGTGTGTATTTGTTGGCATGCATGTGCGTGTGTGTGTGTGTGTGTGTGTGTGTGTGTGTGTGTGTGTGTGTACAGTACAGATTGTGAAGTGCCTGCACTTAACATTTAAGGGTTCATGCAGTGTTTGAGTATGTGTGTGGTTGTGTATATGTGCACGGCTGTCCTTTGATAATGAAGCAATTTTTGCATCGGACCTATGTATGTGTGCAAAGTCATAGAGAGGTGAGATCCCTGCTAATGTACGCGCAGGTGGGTATGGCAGCGTATACATCCATACTTCTGGGGCGCACGCACGCATTAAGCCGCTGTTTATATCGTCTTCAGGAAAGATATTGCGCGGTAATTAACAGTTAACCAAGTGCATCTAACCACATTCATAGACATCAAGGCAATTGAGCCCAAATTAAAGAGCTGTGATGTGGCGGTGGAGTGCCGAGCAGTCTGCTTGTAAAAGCCCGTCGTGATGTCTCATTCCCCGGGGGCCTCCGTCTGTCTGCCCAGTCAGATCACCGGTCACCGGCTATCATCTCACTCTGCCCCTGATTGGCTAATTCCGCCCTTGAGGTGCGCTTTTTCGCGATTGCTCAGGAATCGGACGACAACACCATCCAATATGCGGCGCGGTCGCCCGGGCGAGATTGAAAGGTGCAGGGTGCGTGGAGCCTTGACGCGTGTCAGCTGCGCGAGGGCGCGGGTGATGGTAACAGCTCGTCACAGGCGCCGCACACGTCGCCCTGACAGTGATTCGGGCTGTCGTTGATTTTACCAGATGCTTGGAGAAGGGGCCCGGGGGGAAGACCGCCGGCGGTGGAACTACAAAGACCAGCAGCCTAGAAAAGCTCCCCGGAGCATTGGAGCAACAATAAGCCACAGCAGGCTCTCATATCTCTCAGTTACAGTTGTATTCAGCCATTAGCAGCAATCAGACCTTGTCAATGGTTCTGCAGACATCCGCATTCAGCCAAAATACTTGTGTTTGCATTGATGCATAGATTGATAGATAGACTAATCCTGTAATAACTGCACACTGTTTGTATACAACATTGCACACACACACACACACACACACACTCACTCACAAGGGCACTCACACTCACACAACACTATTTGCACTTACATAAACACACGCACACACACACACACCTAAACACACACATACAAACACACTCACACACACACACACACGCACACACACACACACACACACACACACACACACACACACACACACACACACACACACACACACACACACACACACACACACACACACACACACACACACACACACACACACACACACACAGACAACCCCCTGCCATGCACTCAAACACAAATGATGACACTCATACAGAAACCCTGGCATTCACATATATTATTTACATTTTTCTTTAAAGCTTAGAGGCACACAAACAATACAACAGCACCAAGTGCACAGGTGTACACACACACAAACACACACACACTCACACACACTCACACGCACACACACACACACACACACACACACACAGACAGACACACACACACACACACACACACACACACACACACACACACACACACACACCCAAACACACACACATTCATACACATTTAGAGTGTATATAGCATCCCTCATTAGGTAGAGATTTACAGACGGTACACTACATGCTGAGAATGTGGGGGAGGAATCTGAGTACATCTCCAAATGCTAATGAGAGAATTGTGTGCCTTAACAAACTGAATCTGGGTGTGTGCTTGTGTGTGTTTGTGTGTGTGTTTGTGTGTGTGTATGCGTGTGTTTGTTTGTGTGTGTATGCATGTGTTTGCATGTGTCTGTGTGTGTGTGTGTGTGTCTGTCTGTGTGTGTGTGTGTGTGTGTGTGTGTGTGTGTGTGTGTGTGTGTGTGTGTGTGTGTGTGTGTGTGTGTGTGTGTGTGTGTGTGGCTACACAATCATGTGCATGTGTTCACATGATGCATGTGAGTGTGTGTGTGTGGGGGGGGGCTGTTGTGTTCATCTTTTCAGTGTTTGTATGCATATGGTACAGAGTGCGTAAGCAGTTATTTTTACATATTATTAGCCTAGTACAGCCCCATCGCCCTGACAACTACATCCCTTCCTCTCTTCCCTTCTGCTTATCACCATAACAACTAATCTACCGCAAATAGTGCTCTTGCTCTCTCACTCTCCATCCATGTCTCCAACTTGCGCTCGATCGCTCTTTCTTTTTTGTCCTCTCCTTATCTTCCGGTCATTCATTTCACTCTTCTTGTCATCTTTTGAGGCAACATATCTGCCACCTTCCCAACCCACCTTCTCGTTCACCCTTCCCCCCTTTGCTCCCTCTCTTCAATCTTTACCTTCCTTTAATTCAGTAAGGAGTTCATATTCCTCGCCATCTATACTGCGGTTGTGGGTGTTTCTGGTGACTGCACAATAACCTTTCCACATGCCTCAGATTGCTGCGTACGGCAGCTCAGACAAACCATAAAAAAAACACAATCAATACAAGCCCCACCGATAGAGAGCACAGAACTCAGCCCACCAAGTCCCCCGCTCTTTGATTAGGGCTATGTTTTTCTCTGCTAATGTTGCCTCTAGGGCTCTCGTTTTCCCCTATGTGCTTGTGTTTGTATGCATGTATATATATATCTATCTATATAGATAGATATATACATATATATATAGGATATCGATTTATTTAGCTGCCATTACTTTGGATTAGCTGTGCCTGCTCTCCTACTGGTTCTGTGTGCGGGTACAAGGTCAGACCTGCTCCATGTGTCTGGCTCAACACGAGCACCTGACTTTGTTATTGACAGTGAGCTCGCCCTGACAGCTTGATTGGCCAACTCTGTTCCGGGATTAACTCGCCAGCCTGACAGGCTTTTACAATCAAAGATCAGTCCAACGGTCTGTTTGGCTCTTGGATTGACTTAACGGCCTGATGTGCTAATAGAGAGCCCATCCCAAGGTTGAGACGCAGAGCAAGGACACGCAGGGTTCCTCTGCTCACGATCATGTGATGCTTCCGGGGGCTACACGGCAGGGCTGAGAGACTGAGAGATATTGCTGAGATACGGCGAGGTAACTGGAACAAAGGAGTTCTTTATCTGGCATTTTTTTCCCATTCTCACCGCTCCCATTGTTTTCCCTTGCCTGACTTATTCGCTCTTTTTTAATCACTGCTGGAAAACATTAATTGCTCTTGTGTCGCCGCTGCCACTGTGCTGAGATTCCCATCACACTGGCATGGGTACCAAGTGCACACCTACACACACTTACACACACACACAAGCACACACACACACACACATACACACACACACAGCCACACGTACACACAAGCAATCTCTTCATCAGAGGCCTCCAAGAGGTCACCTTTGTATTCCTTTTGTCTCTGTCTTTCCACACACATTAGCTCTCCTTCACTGTCTCTTTTCACTTTGTCCAATAGTCCAGGTACACCAACCTGCACACACAAACACACACACAGGCACGCACGCACGCACTCATGCATATTTCAACCAACCTCACTCTCTCTCTCTCTCTCTCTCTCTCTCTCTCTCTCTCTCTCTCTCTCTCTCTCTCTCTCTTTCTCCTATGAATATTGACATCATTAACATCATTAAATGTCACGTTTCCCCCGTGATGGACAGATTGGAACCCGGCGACGTCATGCTGGTCCAGGACAGGACAAGCCTGACGGACGTATCCTAGTGTTCTGCTCCCACATTGGCTGGCCCTCCATATGTTGATCCTCTCTGCTGGGAGGCGGCCGTGCTATACATTGAAACGAAGCCCATGAATAGTGTTTGTAGCGAACCGGTTTAAATGTCCTTCAGTGTTTATCAGGCTGAGCAGTCAGGGCTTCAGGATTCAAGGGGCCTGGTTGTTAGCCCACGTTTTTCAATTCCTATGATGTGCCGTCGGTTCCCATACATACATGCTTGAGTGGCTGGTGGAGGTGTGTGTCTGTGTGTGTGCATGTGTTTATCTGTTTCTGTGTATGTGTGTGTGGGTGTTTGTAGATTTGTTTATGTGTGTGTGTGTGTGTGTGTGTGTGTGTGTGTGTGTGTGTGTGTGTGTGTGTGTGTGTGTGTGTGTGTGTGTGTGTGTGTGTGTGTGTGTGTGTGTGTGTGTGTGTGTGTGATTGTGTATGCGTTCCTGTGTGTGCGTTTGTGAATGTGTTTGTGCATTTGTTTGTGTGTGCGTGTGTGTGTGTGTGTGTGTGTGTGTCTGTGTGTGTGTGTGTCACTGCAGCCTCTGATGTCGGCAGCCTTTTGATGCTTTAATGCTGTTTGTGTGAAATGTGAAATGCCTTACTCACTCTCCATTTCTCTTTCTCCATTTCTCTCTCACACTCTTCCTTCATTAAGAGGTTGTCTTAAGCTTCCCGGCTTAACGCTATTTACATTTCTATTATTCTACCGTTACCAGGAAGAAATGGTGTGAAATCCTCTAGTGTTCAGGACATTAGCCAAGCTTCGTTCTCACAGCAAATGGATTTACATAAATAAGGACATTGATGCATAGCAAGGAAAAGAGAGAGAGATACAGAGAAAGTAAGAGGCAGCGAATGAAGGAGACCAAGGATGAGAGAGAAGGAGAGACCGAGGATGAGAAAGAAGGAGAGACCAAGGAAGAGAGAGAGTAGAGACCAAGGATGAGAGAGAAGGAGAGACCAAGTAAAAGAGATACAGAGCGAGAGAGAGAGAGAGAGAGAGAGAAGAGAGAGAGAGAGAGAGAGAGAGAGAGAGAGAGAGAGAGAGAGAGAGAGAGAGAGAGAGAGAGAGAGAGAGAGAGAGAGAGAGAGAGAGAGAGAGAGAGAGAGAGAGAGAGAGAGAGAGAGAGAGAGAGAGAGAGAGAGAGAGAGAGAGAGAGAGACTAAGGGAGAGAGGTAACAGAAAAAAAAGAGCATTGAAGGGAAGGAGGAGGAGAATTTATTGAGAGGAGATTGTGCAGGAGGCGAACCAAACAGAGAGAGATGCAGAGTGAATGCAGTAAATTGGAGGGATTGGGTTTGATTCTGTGTTTGGGCAAAGTGGGCTCGGTGGGACTGACAGAGGTCCTCTGATCCACTGAATGTGATCAATACAGCACTGGGTTCCCTCATTACGGCAACAGACCTCATTGTGTTTACCCTACAATAGACGGAGGGCCTGGCGACTGCAATTATCTGAATGGGAGGGTTTTGGGGGCTTGGTCGATTTGCTTGAAAAGTAAAGGTCTTATTCTCGCCATCTTTGCCCATGTCCCAGCACGTTATCCCTGTTTATTTCTGTTATGTAAAAATAATACTGTACACATTTCCACTATTTTTGGAATACGTTTACAGGGGATAATTAGCATGAATTTCGTTTGACCTTTTAATGGCAGTAGGGTTGGAGCTATGGATGGAAGGGCTTATTCAGCTTTTCCTTTGTGGGACCGCTTGAGGTGCTCTCTGCATATTCGATGTATCCATGTGTGTCTATGTATAATGTATGTGTAATACATTTATATATGTGTGTGTGTGTGTGTGTGTGTGTGTGTGTGTGTGTGTGTGTGTGCGTGTGTGTGTTGTTTATGAGAGATAATATGTTTGTGTGGTTGTGTTTATGCGTGTTTTTTTTGAGAGAATGTGTGTATGTGTGTGAGTTTGAATCTGTATTTTATATATGTTTTCTACAGTGTGTGTGTGTGTGTGTGGGTGCATGCGTGTGTGTGTCTGGGGTGCACACCTATTGCACACCCTATAGCGCTAACATTTCCTTTAGAATGCTAATGATAGATTAGCCCTCAAGGGTTGTTTTCCTCCAACCTCACCACTTCTCTGGGAATAACGACACACCAACCACCGCCGACGCGGTTCCCGCTTTTCAAACCCCTCAGCTCCACATTCCAAACCGTTCCGACCCCGGGACCCTTCCTTCAGAAGGGGAATAATACCACCAAACAATCTCACAGAAAAAAAAGAGGCCTTCTTCAATCCAACCTCCTCCATTTTCCACTTCCACTTTTCCTTTCTTTTTAGCCTTCTCTCCGGAATTTTCCATATGAAAACCTCAGATGAGATCCGGCTTTTCACAACCCCTTGTTTTTCCGGTGGTGAACTCATCAACTCGGCCGCCGGTGGGAAGTAAATCGTCAAAAAAAGAAAAGGGATTATAGACCCTTTGAGGACATCAGAGAACACCTCACGTCCTGCGAGAGAAGAAAAAGAAAAAACACTTAGCGCTGTTTCAACCACCCGCTTCTCACCACACACGCTCCCCAGAAACCTAGGCCGGGGGTTTCTCCGCGATGGGAAAAAATCACAGCTTCCTCCGCTTCAAGTGCATTAGACTGTTTGTGTTATGGGATCACGTCTTCCATTTTCTCTTTCACCATAAAGGTGGAATAGGAGGCCTGACAGAAGAAGCTTTTAAATGCAAAGGCCCACGTCTTTTGTGCTTGGCACAATTTTATTATCGGTTTAGCTTGAAATATGCCCCCTGCCAGATTTAGCGGCAGTATACTCTAACAACACTGTGAACACAAATGTAATAGAGGAATGTCTATCTATATGCATGAATCTTCACCGGCGCTCTCTGGTCGGCTACACTTAATATCATCCTAGAGCCCAGGACAATATCTAGCCTTTTGGAGAAATCTTTATGGGCTTTGCACAGTTGTAAGGATACCTTTTCTTTTGTTGTACCCCGAGATAATTTCACCATTCAATCATTTGTCTTGCTCCCCCATTTCATCTGTATGGTGGATATATGTAATGGATTTGATCCATTTAATGTTTAGAATCTTCTCTCTGATCGCCTGTTCTGTCCCCACCTATCTAGTGTGTCAACATCCAGATTATCAAATGAAGTGATTGTTGTTGAGCTGTGAGCCAACTCAAACAGGAGCAGTATAAGGGAATGAATGTAAATATGTAATTTTTTCCACATATAATGTATGCAAATCCAGTGCTGCACTGCGAACCAGTGTTCTGAGTGTGGGGGAAGGCAGGGGGCGTCGGCCTCCCACCGATCTAACATAATCAAGTGTTCAGAGAGAGAATTAAATGGCTCTGGTTGGATGGGGGGTTGCATAGGCATATCTCCCAGTCTAATGAAAGGTAAACAGCATGGCTACACACTCATCATGCCCACCGCTGTTTACACAGGGGCTGTGTACACAGGCCACTGCACTCTGCATCTAGTCTGCACACTTTCCTCTGTTTGAGGATGGGGGTCAAAGGTAAAGCTGCTCACACACAGCATCATTGAATATTAATATTTTGAGCCATTTTCCTGGGAGTGTGTGCGTGTGCAGGTGCGGGTGTGTGTGAGTGCATGTGTTTGTGTGTATGTGTGTGTGTGTGTGTTTGTGCAGGTGCGGGTGTGTGTGCGTGCATGTGTGTGTGTGTGTGTGTGTGTGTGTGTGTGTGTGTGTGTGTGTGAGTGTGTGTGTGTGTGTGTGTGTGTGTGTGTGTGTGAGTGTGTGTGTGTGTGTGTGTCTTTGCGCGTGCGTGTACGTGTGCGTGTCTGTATGTGCCTATGCCTGCGTGTGCGTGTGTCTACACGTGTGCCTGTGTGGGGTTGTGTGTGGGTGTGTGTGAGCGTGTAATCATGAGTATGAATGAGTGGTGTTGTGGTGGAGGGGCCTGGCTGAAGGAGATCTGCTCTTCACAGGTGACCCCTGTTTCTCTAGTCATGCATTCCGATCTTCCCCTGCCGACCAGCCGTCAGACATTTATAATTTAGTGCCGCGGTCTCAGCCAAATTAGCTGAATTATTTTGAAGCAGCCGAATGTAGGCTTTTTGCTAATGGGTACCGAGCTCTTGGGCAGATGTTTTATTGAAAAGGAGGACATTTTAATCCCCTTTAACGTTTAATAAATGCTGTTATACTTAGATTATAGGCAAACTGACTTCTAAACTCTAATGGACAGGAGAACCGTGAACCGAGGTTAAAACAAAAATATTTCGCGACATAAGGACATTACCTCTTTCCCATCGAAGGAGGGGGAGGTTTCTATTTTAGAAAATCATAAAGATAGTAATGACCATAATATCCTGCCAAGACTCAGTCTGCGCCACAGCTCAATAAAGTACCATTTGCTTTCCCCCCATCCCTTCTGGTAAATCTTCCTTCATCCCTCTCTCTCTCTCTCTCTCACTCTCTCTGTCTCTCCCTCTCTCTCTCTCTCTCTCTCTCTCTCTCTCTCTCTCTCTCTCTCTCTCTCTCTCTCTCTCTCTCTCTCTCTCTCTCTCTCTCTCTCTCTCTCTCTCTCAGTGTACTTCTCTAAAGCAGGGGGTTTGGGACTCTTTAAGGTTGACCTTTTTGCGTCCAGCAGTCTTTGTCTCCGCTGCAGCTGTAATGACCCTGGCTTCCCTCCAGCGCCCCCCTGTGTATTCAGCCCCGTCTGCCCGTCCAAAACCTCTAAAGCTTCCCTCTTTTTTCATCCCTGATCCAGCCCTTATCCCAGCCCCTGCTCTACCAGCAACCCCAGTCCGAGGCTGCTTCAGCCTGCTCACCTTTCCTAGCAATCAACCCCTCCCTCCCCCCCCCCCCCCCCCCCCCCCCCCCCCCCCCCACCCTCCCACCCAGCGCCCGTGGTCCTGGGAGCCGAGTGGACACGACAGATCGAGGTCCAGCTGTGCTAGACGTGGGGCAGAGTGATCGCGGGGCAGCGGTCCAGGCCCGCGGGCAGCTGAATTAGCATAGCGGCCATTAGCATGTGGACCTCTGTAATGTGACAATATGACAGGGATTACACCATGAGTGGGCGATCGGCCGCCGCTGATAGAGAGAGAGAGGGAGAGAGAGGGAGAGAGGGAGAGAGAGAGAGAGAGAGAGAGAGAGAGAGAGAGAGAGAGAGAGAGAGAGAGAGAGAGAGAGAGAGAGAGAGAGAGAGAGACAACGAAAGGGGTGAGCAGGGAACGGTGCAGCGGCGGTGCTTAATGTGGACCCTGTCGGAGTTGCTAGCGGCTAAATGCTAGCTGGTGATGGCAGGCATGGATTTAACGCACAAGGCTTGTGCCCAGGTGCCCACTGATTGGCCACGTTTAAGAAACAATGAATCGGTTTTATGTATTGACCTTCAATTACTGTGTAATTGCAGCTTAGGGAGCGTCACTTGTTGGGCGTTGGAAGCGCTCCTGTGAAAAAGCGTCGCAGGCTGTGTATTTATTCTGATTGCTAGTTGCAATCAAAATGTTACATCACAATTATTTAGTGCGGCAAAGCAGAGGAAAGCAAGGCATAGAAATTGTTAAAGTATGTGCAATTAAGATAATAGCTCAAATGTATATTTACAACACAGCCTAATGCTTTTTATGTGCAACCGCTTGAGCTAAAATATTGTCGAACAAGAGATCCCATAAGTGTGTGAGTTATTGCACTGCATTTAGAGCAGTTTAACATTTTCGGCAGGCCTTTCTAAAACACCAAATTGTTAGTGAAAGCTATTTCCTTTTGGGGGGGGGGGGGGGGGGGGGGGGGGGGGGGGGGGGCTGTGTACTAAGGTGCCCCTGAGTGGAGGAAGTGGTACGTGGGTGTGAGATGAAGGGTCGCTAGGTGGCGGTGGTTGTCCCTGGGTGGAGGAGGTGATCCCTGGAAGGAGGAGGTTGTCCCTGGGTGGAGGAGGTGGTCCCTGGGTGGAGGAGGTGGTCCCTGGGTGGAGGAGGTGGTCCCAGGGTGGAGGAGGGGCTCCCTGGATGCAGGAGGGGCCCCCTGGGTGTTAGGGGAAGGGTTGCTGGGGTGTGAGAGGTTGTTCCTGGGTGGTGGAGGTGCTGGCTGGGTTGGTGGCGGTCCCTGGGTGGTGGTGGGTGTGAGGGGACCCTGGGTGGGATCCATGGGTGGTGCTGTGTGGGAAGACCTGGTCGGCAGCCAAGTTAAGAGGTGCAGAATGGAGACTTAGATGGTGTGAGAAGGTGGAATATAAAATATGTAGAGGGAAGCACACCAGGATTAATAGTGGTACTCAATTGCATTTTCTTTTATGCGTAAATAAGTATTGGCATTGTTTTGTAATGGCCCCGACAACGCTTTCTCATTTAAATTGTAAATGCTTTCTTGGCAAGAAATCAATCTCCTAAGTTTTTCCAGGGCCAACAAATTCAAATGAGAGAAAATTTGATTATAAAGCTAACTTTTTTTGCTTGGTAGCAAGCACGCACGTGTGTGCATGCATATGTGTGTGTGTGTGTGTGTGTGTGTGTGTGTGTGTGTGTGTGTGTGTGTGTGTGTGTGTGTGTGTGTGTGTGTGTGTGTGTGTGTGTGTGTGTGTGTGTGTGTGTGTGTGTGTGTGTGTGTGTGTGTGTGTGTGGGTGTGAAACCAAACTGGACAGGACATGAAGGAGTGTAGGATTTGTTTTGTTTCGATGTTCATTATGGCAATTCATACAGTATGTTCCTATTTTGCATTGGATGTTGAAGGCCATTGCAAGGAGGACGTAAAAAGGTTCACTTGCAGGTTCCACCCACTCCAGTTACGCCATTTCGTTCCTGAGAGCAGAGGTGATTTCAATTGAACACCTCTTGCTGATTTTGGCCTCCAGTTGCCATAGTAACAACCTCTGCTTTGGGTGTGGTCATCCACACATAAGTGGGCTCAAATGGACTTTGAAGCCATTTTCTCTAAACGACCAACACGAGAGTCTGCACCTTAACTGGTCTCTGCACTGGAGGTCTGAGAGGCAGGGGTCCCATTGATATTTGTGGCACATTCCCAGCATTTCCAGAAAGGCCATATTCAGAGGCATTCCTCTTTTTAAAGGTGGTCTATTTCAAATTTCCGTCCTTAAACAAATTGCTGTTTTTGGTTCACAGATGAAAAAAAATTCAGGACAAGCCACGAAGGGTGTGACTAAAAAGGGTTTATCAAGCCTATTCTTGGAACGGAAACACTATTCTCAATTCCCTATTTGAATGGTTGTTTTTGTACATTCCTTGTACATTTATTGCTGCTGCTTGTTCGTGTGCCAGCTAGTTTCCTGTGCCACGGTGGCAAACCGGCTCCATGTTCCTAGCATGGCTGAGTGTGCCGCAAATCTTTGTGTGTATCAACAATGTTGGAGTCACTAAGTGGCGCTCAGCTGCATATTCAATTCATGATTTAGCTAGTCGACTGAGAGCGACCAACAGGGAAGCCGGCATGGAAGAAATTAATGGCGGGAGAAAGACTGAGAGAGGGAGAGAGAGAGAGAGAGAGGGAGAGAGCGCGAGAGGGAAAGAGAAAGAGAATGAAAGCAGTATGGAAGACAGAACGGAGGAGAGCATTAACTGATTGCAGTCGTCAATCACTTTGCATTCGCTTTGAGTAATTAAAAACGATGCTAATTAAATAAGGATCAGCCATTGGCAGCTCATTGGTTATTTTAGTTTTGGTGCATCCTGGGGGCAGCCATTAGCCTAGTGTCCTTCTTTGCTAATCCTCTTGTACACTTCTATGACAACTGCAGCGTAAACAGGGTTCCAAACACCTTCCACCTGCATTGTCCTCTTCCTGCTGCCATGTCCCTGTTGACCATGTTGATCCTGATGTGATTCGAGGTGACTGTCGACTATTCAGCAATTGGCTGTTGGCCAACTTGGATTTGCTCTTTTTTATGGTTAAGCTGTTTCAATGTTGTAGCATTTAGCTTGTTTTTTATACTGTCCATCTGGTTAGAGTGTGACATTGTGAGTGTCTCTTATATGTTTTACGACGAGAACGGCGATCTAAATGATTAGTCGGCATGGCTTAGCTATGTGTGTGGGCCCCGGCCCTGCTATTGTCCGCGTCCGGCCTGAAGCCACAGCTCGTGGCCTACTTCCCTGCTCCTCCCCGGGTGCCTTTCCAGAGCTAAGCTGCATGATACAATGCCCCATTACTTTAATAATGCATAGGAGGCTGAGGCTGGGAGAGAGTGATGGAATAGGACATCTCGCTCAACAGGAGATGACAAGACGCAGTGATGGGTAATGAAATGTTTATGTGTGTGTGTTTGGGTCCACGTGTGTGTGTGTGTGTGTGTGTGTGTGTGTGTGTGTGTGTGTGTGTGTGTGTGTGTGTGTGTGTGTGTGTGTGTGTGTGTGTGTGTGTGTGTGTGTCTGTGTGTGTTTGTGTGTGTGCATCTGTGTGTGTGTGTGTGCGTGTATGGTGTATGTGTGTGTATGCTTTTGTTTAGATATGCATGTGTGTGTATGTGTGTGTGTTATTGTGTGCGTGTGTGTGTGTGTGTGTGTGTGTTTGTGTGTGTGTGTGTGTGTTTGTGTGTGTGTGTGTGTGTGTGTGTGTGTGTGTGTGTGTGTGTGTGTGTGTGTGTGTGTGTGTGCGTGCACATTAACATGCGTGCGAGTGTATGTATGTGTGTGTGTGCACATTAGCATGCACACTCATCTCTTTGCATACATATCCCATGCGGGAGAGCGTAGCTGGTAGCATTGGGCACGGCCGCTAGCAGAGGACGGGTTATGACTATCAAGGAAGGGCTTGTGGGGATATCGATTCAGATACGCTGACCCATTTCTTCGGGGCTCCCATGCGTCTCACATAATCTCTGAAGAACAAACTGAGTGTGCCGTGTGCCCGGGCTGCTTAGCCACAGATTTGTAGCGTTGTCCAGGTACACGGAGGGCCACCAAATGAGGCTCTTAAACCCACACCTGCTGAATCATGCACCGCCTCTGGAAAAGGGGATAATCATTCCACTCCCACGACCACCTTTATTTATTTATTTCAGCTTTTCCCCCCCTTCCCTTCAATCCATCTTATATCTTTCTGTTCACGTCAGCGAGTGGTGCTGTGGCTTTTAAGCAGTAGCCATTTTAAATCATTACATTTCCCACATTGATCCACCCAGAATGTAATTGGCACATCAAGGGGATTAAAAGGCTTGGGAGAGAAGGAAAAGTCCGGGCCTGGCTTTAAAGAGGATGGCCTGTGAGTTGAGTATAGTGACAAAGCAGTGAAGATTGGAGGGACGGAGGAGAGAGGAATATTTGCGGATATTAGACGTTACTAAGGTAAATGAGAGCGCTGCATGGCAATAGTAAAAAGGTAATGGGAATGGGACATTAGCTATTGAGTGAGAGAGAGGCTGTGATTGCTCTCTAGAAACTGAAAATGGAGCCGGCATGGAGACATGGCGCGAGACGTGGAGTAAGATGGTTTCTTTATTAGCATTTCCACTGGCGAACGTCTCATTTTTTGTCCCCCTCTTCATGTAATTCTGCTTTTTGCGTGCGTCTCTGTGATTTTCTCCAGTCTACAAATGCACTCAGCAGCAGCACGCGGTTAAGTCTCGCCTTACGTTCGACACTCACCTTGTTATGCCATGCAGGGCCGAGTGCGTTCCCTCGTAGTTGCTTTTGGGTAAACGCTGTTTCTCCATTTGTCTCCTCTTACCAATATCGACACAGCCATCGTACTGTATCTCCCCCTTCCCTTCGCCTTGTGCATGTATCTAGTGGGTTAACCAAGTGTGCCCTATTTGCACCCAGCAGTGCTGCTGGCTAGTTAATGGAGCCCAGCAGGTCTAGCCTTGAAGCCTTGGCTGGTTCCTGAATGGGACACCATATGGTGATGGAGTGGCTGCTGGACAGCCAGGAGGCACCGGCTCCACCAGAACTAAAGCCCGATCAACCAACCGACCAACCGACCAACCGACCAACCGACCGAGCGAGAGCTAACCGAGCTTGACCCTGTTCTGAGGCTGTAACGAAGCGCTCCTCCTAAGACAGGAAGTTGACGCCAGATCAAACCCTAGAGTGTTTCTAGAGCGGTCCGCTGTGTTTGATGACCATACATTCTGATCTCATCAGGCAGCCACATCGAGTATCTTTTTATTTCCTGGTTATGTCGCAATGCACTGATTTTTTGTTACATTGTAACGTCAATTTGAAAATGTAGACATGCATCTTCGTTATTCAGTTTTTTTAATGCTTACACACACGTACACACACGTACACACACACGCGCACACACACAGCTGCTTGTGCATTGTTCCATTAGACACACACACACTCACACGCCCACACACACGCACACACACACACACACACACACACACGCACACACACACACTTACACACACGCATATGCGTGTCCTACTTTGTGAATCCTTGCCGCCCGGGTCTCAGGAGTTGTCGTGTCAGAGCGGGGCGCGGGGCGCGGGGCGGGGGGCGGGCGCGACACGGCGTCCCCCAAGGCTCCCGGGGATACGAAGGAGACCGAGGCGTGTAGGGAGGAGAGGGTAGGAGGGCTGCGGGGCCCGGGGGGTGTGTAGCGAGATCGAATCACTTGCTGGCAATTAGTGATGTAAATTCTCACTGTGACATTTTTGAAGCCATCAGAATAAAGTTAGTCGCGGAGAAGAGACACATGCGATACACAGTAAAATGATTAATAAAACATCCAGGTCAGGGCTGGTGACATGCCAGGGCACTAATAACTATGGTGCATTAACAGATTATTATGGGATCAATCATCATTTATTTAATTCAGCATATATTATTTGTTGTCTTTGGTGATGATTCGTACTGTTTTACAAAACCCAACCGATTCATCTTGAGAATGGTGTGTGCACATTGCATTTAAGATAAATGAGTAAACAATGTATTGATGTGCTGTGATAAGTTATTTGTATATAGCGTAGATGTTATGGTTAGGTTTAGACTTAAGTGTTAGGATAGGGGTTAGGCTTTTGTGTTGTAATTTTGTTAGTTAGGTAGCTCTAGTTGCACTTGCCCACCAGCCAGGTTAGGTTTTTGTGTTAGGGTTAGGGTTAGGTATTTTAGGTAACATGAACAACATTAGTTAACATGAACCCATTTGGAAAATATATATTCCCCATCAGTTAGCTATTAATTAATTGTTATTTAAAGTTCATGTTGATTCATGATAATTAATGGTTAAATGCTTTATCCTTACTTTAAAGGGTTACCTTTGGCGATTTCATGGATGAATTTATAAATGGATGAATGTATTAATGGGTGGATGAATGGATGAATAGATGAATGAACCGATGGATGAATGGTTCAATGGAGACACAGATGGATCTATCCATAATGCATGGTCTGAGCTATCTGGAGCTTTACTAACTTTTCCTCCTCAGATCCAGCCAGCATATAGGTCAACAGTTGGGTTTTAAATCAGCCAGTTTGTCGTGAATCTACAGCCGCGAACATTTGACATGCATAGTTCTCCCTTATCAAGCAAACAGTCTCAAATAGAGACAACGCATCAAATAGATACATATCTTTAACATATACTTATTCTTGACAGTGGGTGTTTTTGGGTGTTTTTTGTGTCTTGTAACCATAAGCCTATTCCTGCATAGATTCCTGCCGATTTTCTGACCTTTTGAGGAGACCTTAAGGCGGCTCCCCGTATATATAATAGTATAGTCCTTTCGTCACCTGGTAGGTGCCTCGATTCCAAGAGAATTAGCGTAACTCATCCAAGTGCTTCCATTGAGTTCATTT
Source organism: Gadus morhua (assembly GCF_902167405.1). NCBI lineage: Eukaryota > Metazoa > Chordata > Actinopteri > Gadiformes > Gadidae > Gadus > Gadus morhua. The sequence goes on along the minus strand of NC_044067.1, from coordinate 15,252,662 downwards.
AAATGAATTGACCAATCAGTACCCTACAATAGAGTTGATTTGTGAAGTGGAGCAGCAGCGGCACATGGGCAACTAATAAGCCATTTGTCCCAAACAGCGGGTATCCGATACCGCGGGTCATCTCCGTCCATCTGGAAGAGCTTCCGCCTTATTGAGGCTTCATTTGTCGACAATCTTGGAAGCAGACGCAAAAGGAAAGGAAAAGGAAATTGGGGGCATTTAACCGGGCAAGACGCTTTCATGTGGACCGGCCCGAGTTCTCTCTCTCTCTCCCCCCCCCCCCCCCCCCCGGTCCAATGAAATGCTTTTTTTTGTTTTTTACCCTCATCCTTCGATTTTCTTCTCTTTCCCACTCTTCCATCCTCTGAGGAATGCTGTCAGCTTCTCTGGCAGTCTTAACGCTCTGTGCCAGGGTGAAACCCCGTCGTCCGCTGCTTCCTAGACGGCCGTGGACCCCCGCTGCGACTCGAAACACTCTCTATCTGGCGGTACACACTTTACCAGGGAACATCACAAACAATCATCACTCTTCGAGGGATGTGTGTGTGTACGCCGTGAGGGAAGAAAAAATTAAAAAAAGAAAGACAGAAATGAAAAAAGCAATGCCGAGCATTTAATGGATGTTCATGGATATGGTTGCACATAAACATTAGCTAATCCACAGCAGCTTTGTTGCGTTTGATCTGAATGTAGCGTTAAACGTAGCATGCACAAGTGTGTTTGTAGATGGGCTTTAATCGATGCTTGTAATTACCTCCTGAGTAAATGCATCATTGGAATATGTTTGTTTTTCGATTCACGTCAGCGGTTTTGTATTGTTATTGTTAAAATCTCCCCATACATTCTCTCTCTCTCTATATTTCTCCCTCTCTCATTTCTCCCATTTCTCGATTCCTCCCTCTCTCTCTCTCTCTCTCTCCCTCTCACTCCCTCCTCCTCTCCTCCCTCCCTCTCTCCTCACTAACTCTCTCCTCTGACTGGTAGAGGCTCACAAAACTCATCCCAGATACCGAGTCATGAGATGCTGCTTGAATTTCAGTGGCCTCATTCTATGAGCGGAAGAGCAGGAGAGATGGAGGGTTAGACTATGGATGAGGGACGGCTAAGCAGTGCATAGGGCTTGGGATGCACTCTGGTCCTCACTCACTCATCATGTGGTGTATGCAAGGCCAGAGCGTTTGATTGCCAGGTCCTGCAACCCATGTTGAATCAGAAAGGAACATAAGCACACCTACACCTACACACACACACACACGCACACACACGCACACACGCACACACACACACACACATACACCCCTACACACACACACACACACACACACACACACACACACACACACACACACACACACACACACACACACACACACACACACACACACACACACATACACACACACCCTAATACACATGCAACCCACCAACTTCATCTGTCTGTTGATTCAGAAGGGAACACACGCACCCACACACCCTATGCCCCCCTACCCCCCCCCCCACACTCTCACACACATACGCAGACACACACACCAACCCAAATATGACCACAGGGAACTTCTGCACTTTGAGCATTACTCCCAAACTCAGTGAGAGATCCAAGGAGCTAGCTTTTACAAGATACCTCCAGTGCTACTCCCTCTCTCCTCGTGGACGCGAAACACAGCACATGCCTCGCAC
>NC_044067.1:15240985-15248485 GCF_902167405.1 Gadus morhua | reverse complement strand
GAGGTGGAGGTGGAGGAGTAGTTGGAGGCAGTGGTCAGGCTGGTGGTTGGAAGAGGAAGAAGAGGCGGATGAGGTGGAGGAGGAAGAGAAGGAGCAGGAGGTGGGGGAGGAGGATCAGGAGGAGGAAGAGGAGGAGAAGGTAGAGGCAAAGGAGGTGGGATAGTACAGAAGAAGGAGAAAGAGGTCTAGGTGAGGGGGGAGGGGGGTTGTACTCTGTACCCTCTGCTATTGGAGGGGAGGATCAGCCCGTGTCTTAGTGGGGACCACTGAACCTATAGGGTATTGATGACTTTCTTCCCTCGACTGAACCAGTGTTGCTCTGCTGCTCTCTACACTGCAATGTTTCCGCTTGGCCTGTGCACCAATTGCGCAATATATATTAAACCTGGTTAATGCGTGCACCTGTATGTGTGTGTGTGTGTGTGTGTGTGTGTGTGTGTGTGGGTGTGGGCGGGGGATGTATAAGTGTGTATGTGTGCTTCTTCGCTTGTATGTGCTTGTATTTTGTGTGTGTGCTTGTGTTTTGTGGTTGTGTGTGTCTGTGTTTCTGTGTGCGAGTGTCTGTGTATGTGTGTGTGCGGGTGTACATGCGTATACGTGCGATCCGGGTCAATGAACAGAGGTTGCAGGGGCTCAGTCCCAGGTGACGCGTCCATGCGCTTCAGAGACTCCTTCGCATATTCGCTATCGACCTCTTGTGAATAAGAAAGCAGCACCTCGTGCACGCCCCGCCCAATTTGACTTTTAGTCCTGTGTGATTTACCGATATACAGTCTTAACACATGTGTATGAACGCTTCTTAAGGACATTCACATTATTCAACATATCTGCATGTGTGCGTGTGAGTGTTTGTGGTGGTGGATTTGTATGTGTGTGTGTGTCTGTGTGTGTTTGTGTGGTTGTGTGGGTGTGTGTTTGTGCGGTTGTGTGTGTGTGTGTGTGTGTGTGTGTGTGTGTGTGTGTGTGTGTGTGTGTGTGTGTGTGTGTGTGTGTGTGTGTGTGTGTGTGTGTGTGTGTGTGTGTGTGTGTTTGTCGAAGAGTCTGCTGACTCATTGAGTGCGTGTGTCAAAGGCAAAGGGTTAGGTTCTGGTTAGTAAAAATAATGCAGTAGGCTGAGATAACACCAGATGCAGAAATATACATCATAGAAATAAACAGAAGCAGCATTTGGGAATATGGATATCGGAATAAGAGTAGGACATGCTATAATTACAAATTGTACTATCTATATACACAGATAAATATGAACATTGGATGTCCGTAGGAAGGGAACAGTGCGTACTTGGGGAGGATCAATGTGATCACTGAGATTATCGTGGCTGGGTGAGAAGCCTAATGACGTGGGGGAATCCGTACACGGATGATCCAGTAAAGTCTACCAGACGGCAGCATCGTGAACAATCCATTTCTTGAGTGGCCTGTGTGTACTTTTGTGTGTCTTGCGTGTGTTTGAGCGAGTTTGTGTGCAGGTGCATGTGTGTTTGTGTGTGTGTGTCTGTGTGTGCATGTATGTGTTTGTGTGTGTGTGTATGTGTGTGTTTGCATGTGTGTGTGTGTGTGTGTGTGTGTGTGTGTGTGTGTGTGTGTGTGCGTGTGTGTGTGTGTGTGTATATCTGTGTGTGCATGTGTGTGTGTGTGTGTGTGTGTGTGTGTGTGTGTGTGTGTGTGTGTGTGTGTGTGTGTGTGTGTTCGTGTGTGTGTGTGTGTGTGTGTGTGTGTGTGTGTGTGTGTGTGTGTGTGTGTGTGTGTGTCTGTGTGTGTGCGTGTGTGCATGCCTGTGTCTGCATGTCTTGGTCTGCATGTTCGTGTTTCTGTGTGTGTGTCAGCAGAGACACTCTCAGATGCTTCCTGAGTGTATTGTGGCACCTGTGAGAACCATGGTCATTAGAACAGCCTAGTGGTGTGTCTGCTGGGGCGCTCTGGGCAATAAAATGCAATTATATCCCTGTATAAAATATTTATTTCCCAAACACCTACAGTGCTCCAGAGAGGAAACCCTCATTGTATTGGTATAAAAATGAAGATTATATGAAAATGTGCAGGGCTGAGAGCCGACAGGGGCTCCATCTCACAGTCTCTCTGCTGTGAAGGTCCATTCCTCTCAGATAAACCTGGAGAACTCAAGATTTTGACCTGATAGCAAAGAATCCCATGCTAATAGTAGTATGTATTACATTTATTATATTGAATTGCTACTATGTGTACTATGTTTTATCACTAAATGTTTTAAAACAATGAGAAAATGTAAAGGTGCAAAATATATGGATGGATGGAAAGACGGTTGGTTATGTATGTGTGTGTGTGTGTGTGTGTGTGTGTGTGTGTGTGTGTGTGTGTGTGTGTGTGTGTGTGTGTGTGTGTGTGTGTGTGTGTGTGTGTGTGTGTGTGTGTGTGTACATGTGTGCATGTGCATGTGCATGTTTGTGTATGTGTGCATGTACTGTGTGTGTGTTTGTATGTGTGTGTGTTTCTGTGTGTAAGTGGGTGAATGTGTGTGCATATATGTATGTAGGGATCTACACAAGCACATAAGCATTCGCACACATATGTCTGTCTGCACTAATATACCGTATATATATATGTATATATATATATATAAGCATGCCTGTGTCTATGCATTGTGCTGCCATGTCAGTGTCAGCGTTTACTGGAGTACAAGAGACAGCTGAGACAGAGCCCCCTGTCCTGAGCCCTCTTGTTTAGCCTCTAATGGAGGGAGCGTTTAACAGGCCCGCAGGACCACAGCCACTGGTCCACTGATCAGACTGGGAGGCAGGGGCTCGCCAAGCAGCCCACCACCATGTTTACAATACCTAATCTACACACACACACACACACACACACACACACACACACACACACACACACACACACACACACACACACACACACACATGCACACACATACACACACACACACACACACACACACACACACACACACACACACACGTACACACACACGCACACACACAAAGATATACATATGGTCCAGATGCCCCAAAGGCCGCTACTGTAAATAGTATTCATGTATCTCATATGTATATAACATCACATGTGATTCCTATTGTGAATAATCTGATGATTTAGCCGCAAGATAAAGTGCTAGTGTGGTTTCTTAGTGGGTGAGAGGGATGGTCAGTTTGTAATCAGTTTGAAATCCATCTCTTGGCTTGCCCTAATGCGTGCGTCAGAGTGTGGTTGTGTTTGTGTGGATATGGCTGAGTGTGTGGGTGTGTTTTGTGTGGAGGAGGAGGCAGCAAGAGGGGTCGAGAGGTTAGGAAATAGCAAGATGGAAACTTCATGGAAGAAATAGTCCAATTTAAAATTGGATACGAGACTGTGATTTAAACAAGTCCCACAGTCTCCCTTTTGCAGCCATTGCTTCGGAAATATATAAATAAGGCATCTTTTGAGAATTAATGAGATAAAGCTTATCTGCTATAGTTTTCTAAAGACCCAAAGGCCTGTGTGTATTGGATCCTGGCTGTCTTGTGTGAACACTATACCTGTACTCCCTCGCTAACGATGCATCGCATCACTTACATTACCTTCATCTTTCAATTTACCTTGCAATAATGTCTGGGGGTTGCAGGGGAGGCTCAAAAACGACCGTTACATAACTGCACACTAATTATCACCCCCCTAAAACACTTGATTTATCATGCTTTTCAAACCAGTCATAATTGTGCTTTCATGGTGTTTAAATGTCTTCGCACTGCATCGAATGATGCCTCATAAAGACCCACGTTTTTTCTCTGTTTTGGTAACAGTCTGAACTTTGGTTAAGTGTATAATTGGTTGTGGTTGATGGGCTTCAGTAACGCTTTTATTATATTAACGGGGGAGGCTGGTTGGGTGTAGGCACGTGTGTGTTCTCTTCTCCAGAAATTGTGTTCTCTGCACGTTTTTCACATATAATGTCCACATCATGTGTGAGTGTATGTGCTTGTGTGTGTGTGTGTGTGTGTGTGTGTGTGTGTGTGTGTGTGTGTGTGTGTGTGTGTGTGTGTGTGTGTGTGTGTGTGTGTGTGTGTGTGTGTGTGTGTGTGTGTGTGTGTGTGTGTGTGTGTGTATATGTGTTGGTCGTTGGCTCTCTCTGTTGCCTGTGTGTGTGTGTGTGCGTGTATGTGTGTGTGCGTTTGTGAGATTGTGTGTGTGAGTCAGTACATGTGTGTGTGTTTGCATATGTGTGTGTGTGTGTATGTGTTAGTGTGTATGCTGTGTGTTAGGTTATTATGTTTCTGGACTGCACTGGGAGGATTACTGTAGATTTACAAGACCGGGTAACAATGAGCAGAGCCACCCTGGGGAACCACACTCCATCACCATCACAATGAAAAGCTGCTAATTCCTATTAAAAGCCGCCACACAAGCACTGCCCTCCCCGTCTCGGGCCCAGCGGAGGGCAGAGCAAAGGGGCGTGGCGCACAGAGGAGCCGTGCTGAGGCTGCAGATCAAAGTGCATGTGAGGAAGAAAAATCAACCCATAAACAAAAAAAAACATGGTGATATTCAGGCTACCCCCCCACGATTTCTCGTTTGTTGACTCTAAGTCCGCCGTAAATCCTTCCCTGTCTTGGTTGTCTTTTTACGAGTGGTTTTAATGTGAAAATTGCTGGACGAAGGTGGATGTCTGTGCCGCATGGGGGTGTGTAGCACAAAATGGTGTCTTCCTACTCACCCCTTGTCGTTAGTCTTTGAAGAGCACACCCAAAGGCCCTGTCCTCCTGCACCACGGCTACTTATCAGCTCGCGGCTGAATAATTCAGCGGTTGAGATGTCTTCCTCTCCCCTCCCTGTTAATTTGAATGTTTCTTTCCCCCTCTTTGTCAAACCATATTCTCACTGTGCGCCAAAAACACACACACACACACACACACTGTGAACTGTCACCCACTTTTCTCTAGCCTAATAAATCAGATCGGGCAGCAAACCATTTGACGACATCTTCGCGTCCAGCGATGCTGTCTTTGAACTGGGGCACCGCTCTAATGGGGTAATGGTAGTGGTGGTGGTGGTGCTGCTGGTGGTGGTGGTGGTGGTGTTACTGGTGCTGCATTATTAATGGTCCGGGCTTCATTATAGCCATCTTAATTGAAAATGTTCTTTCATCTTTGCCACTGACTGATCTTCTCCCCAACACAAGTATGTTCAATAATGCACAGTATATAACCCATGCATCAGCCTACAATTCTTTACAAACCAATACACACACACACATACACACACTTACATATACACACATATGCTGCTACACTTCATTACATTTAAGCAAACCACAGCAAACAAAGGTTTTCCACAGCCACAGAGACCTTGCTCTGTGGGGCTCAGGACAGTTTCTTGGCTTTGTGGGATTAATGCTAAACTGCACTCTACTGATTTGTGCATATGTTTTTCGAGTGTGTTACCATCTGTGCAAGAAGGGGCTACGGTTAAACCGTGTTACACAAGTGAATGCTCCCTCTGGATCACTGGCCTTGTTACCACAGCTGGCTCCTCAAACAACAGTGGAGAAAAAGAGAAGATGGAAGAGGATAGAAGGCAGGGGAGAAGCAGGGAGCAGAGCTGCAGAGGAGAGGATAAGGGAAGGATAGCACAGGAACAGAAAGAGAGCGATGAGATCGGTCATTGAATATGCATCTTGAACAATGTTCAATATGCAATCTTAGACCAGTTGAAGCAGTTCATATGGTAATGTAGGCTACACTATGGATCAAAATAATATCTTCAGTATGGACCAATTGCTCATGTTTTTTTAACACTCAAACTAATAGTTATATCACACACACATATACAGTTGCAGGTTTGGAATTCATCTTGTGTACGTGTGTGTGTGTGTTTGTGTTTATGTGTGTGTGTGTGTGTGTGTGTGTGTGTGTGTGTGTGTGTGTGTGTGTGTGTGTGTGTGTGTGTGTGTGTGTGTGTGTGTGTGTGTGTGTGCGTGTGTGTGTGTTTGTGTGTGTTTCGGCATGCATCTGGCATGGGTATGTGTGTGTGTGTGTGTGTGTGTATGGGTTTGCAGTTGCGTGTCTGTGTCTGTACATGGATGCATGAATGTGTGTGTGTGTGTGTGTGTGTGTGTGTGTGTGTGTGTGTGTGTGTGTGCGCGTGCACGACAATGGTGCCAGGGTCCTTGCCTAGGGCAGTGGTGTCATTAACTCCTCTAGCCCAGAGTGTCAGCTCTCGCTGGAGCTGTCCTTTTACTGACTGAGTGACTGACTGCATGAATGGATCACTGCCTCTCTCGCCCTCTCTCTCTCTCTCTGTCACCCTCAATTCTTATCTCTGTCTCATAATGCTCTATTTGTGCAAGAATGTCTGTCTCTGAAAAATAAAGCAGAAAATCCTGTCTGATCTTCATTTCGAGTTAAACTTAGTTCCCTGCATTTGCCATATTAATTTGCCTTATTTTTTTGTTCCTTTTTCCCTTTAGAGTTAAGTAAATAATGAGATTTTTCTACTGGTAGTTTTACCCGCCAGTAATGTGGTAGACACAACAGCAGCACATAGTCTAGTGTTTTATGTGTTGTATGAAGCTCACTCAGCTCTACAAATTAATTAAATGAAAAATCGCTCCTCAAGATTTTTTTTTATTAATTTCAGCAGTAGAGGAATCAAAATTGCATTTCTTGTGAGTGAAACCGAAGTATCAGAACCCATAATGCAGTACTGTGCTTCAAAAAGAGGAGAATCGGATGAAAACTTTGAAAAATAAATCAAAGTATAGAAGTTGCACAGTGACACACATCAATATTTCCTGAAGCTTCCTTCCAGTGCATATGCTCGATGCACATCTCACTCACCCGACGTCTCTGATGAATAAATTATCCCCATGCCTCAGATAACACTGTAAATAATTACCAATACGCAGCCATATCCGTAGGAACATGCTAGTTCAGCTACAGCTATCTTGACAGCATGAAGCGAGCCCATGCACGTGACCATGAATATTGCACGCGTTAACACTGCAGATAACACTGTGATGAAGCGATTTCTCTGGCACATGTTCGACTACCACGGATCGTTTCGCAGCACAGTGCACTGCTATGGCATGCACTGCTCCTTTATATATACATAAGACAAGATAAAATATTGTTCACTTACTTTACTCACCTTACTCTCACCTCCCGCCATCCCCCCAACACAACCCCCGCTTTCGTCTTTGATGCTCTATTTTCCGCTCAAAGGCGTGTCCAATCGTACTTTGAGGAAACACACAGTTAAACACGACCACCACAAAGTTTTGGCCATTAGTGGGGGAATTCACCAGCTATATTTCCCTTGTCTCCAATTCATTGGTTTTCATTTCTGCTGCTGTCTACGCTTGGATTTTATGAAATCTTCCCCAGGGTTGCCCAAGATTTAAAGGCCTTGAAAGTAGGTCCTGAGAAATATGGTACCTGTTCGCCGCGAAAAAACGCGAGCAACAGCAGCCCATCTGTTGGAGCCACCGGGGCTTCGTTTCAATTGAATATCGAGCCGACAGCCCTTATCCTG
>NC_044067.1:15233485-15235985 GCF_902167405.1 Gadus morhua | reverse complement strand
CGGAACTGCAGACACACAAATCTCACTCTGTGTGTCACACACATAATTTTGCATTTTTCTATTCTGTTCGGATTTGAGTTATTAGCCTAGTTGTTGATGAGTGAATAGTGAGGTGGTTTCCTGGTGAAATATGTATTTTTGATTGAAATCCAATGGAGACAATTTGATCAAAAGCGTGAAAGGGTGAAAACCAATGCTTTGGGCTTCTTTAAGGCTTCTTAAATCTTTTATGAACAAAACAAATGTTAGCTCATGAGCAAGCAGGTGTGGGCTTGGTTGCCTAGTAAAACTACTGACAGATATTTGCAAAAAGACTGATTTCTTATATAATAGTCATTCAAATTAATACATTTCTTTCAGTTTTCCTGTCTATTGAGCTTATTTTATCTCAAGCTCTTTATTACCTTTTCCCCGAACCAGTCATTATGCTCTTTCTTCCAAATTCGAATAAAACAACTGTTGCATAAAACATATTCCGCAATTTTCTTTTAAACCATAGTATAGCATTCAATGTGCATTAAATCCGCTGTTAGATGTTTGAAAACATCCTATTTCAATTTAACATTTTAACTTCTTCTGTATTTCCACCAAATCTATGTGTGGACTGTTTTGAATACATCAACCTTTTCACAGGATATAACCTGAGCTTACCAAGGGTAATGAGCCAACCAGAGAACCTGGTGCAATCCAGAGAACCAAAAATCCTGGTCTGCGTACGCTCCATAAATTAGGAGGAGCCAGGGACACAGAAGAATCCCAGGCTCGATAGACACCAGCTTTGATTTATTGGGAGAGGTGGGATACCGCTGATGGTTGAGGCGGTGGGGTTGTGGTTAACTGCGCTTATCCTATATCTGCACTTAGACACAGCCCGGATATTAGCACGTGTCTCCCCATTAAGGAGCGATTCGCAAAACCCACAATGTACCAACGCCCAAAAATAACCGTGACACAGAAAAGCTGACCCAAAAACCACGTTCATCGCCGCAATATCACAAAATCATCACCATTTCCCATGTACATTCAGCCTTGCGCCGTAAAAATGATTTCCACGAGAACACAGCGATAAAAGATAGCAAGGTGAGACCTCGGTCAAGCAAGACCAGATAGAGCCAAATCCTGTTGATAGTGCATTTAATTCAATTTTCCTTTGGTCACTAGTCCAGTCAACCGTGCACTTAAGACTCGGCACAATTACGTCCCTGGGTCCCTCCCTTCCCCAACCCTTGATTCACCCCTCTGCAGCGGCCAGGGGTCACCGTGTGACCACCGGAGGGAATCGGGGATAAATGCAAAGCTAAGCTAAGCTGTTCCCTTTCTGCACACAACACCGTGTCCCCGCTAAAAGCCTTGTTAAAGGCTTATTCCAAATGTTCATGATATTTTATGTATCATAATATTTCAATGTCTTAATGGATGCCGAGGATCATCTAGGGGCAGGAGTAAACATTTATTGTTCTGCCGGAATACGTGAACAAAAGGGAGAACATTGTGGCAGGGAGGCATAAAGACACAGCTGACAGACGCACTATAAAACAGGCGGGGAGATGCATTGGCACCAATATATTAGGCCAGAAAAAGAAAAAAAAAGGGAGAGATTTATGCCGCAGTGGGTGGATTGTAAAATGCGGAAGAAACGGGAAACGGGATGACACAAAGTGAGAGGCAGGAGCACGCTCCACTTCCACATATAGACCGCAAGACAAGCGTCTGCCCTGACCACCCCCCCGACACCTGATAATTACACCTCATTAGGAGGGCAGGTAGAGATGACAGCAGCGAGAGGGTGCAGAGCGCCTGGACCCCTCCCACAACACAGAGAGCGAGAGAAAGAATATAGGGGAAAAGGAACACAGCACAGAGAGGCGTAGGGAGTGAGGTATAGAGTCGAGCGATGTACTTTCGTTTAAGGATAATGGCGATTTGATTATAGTGGGAGATGGCGTGGGCTTTGCTGGCATGTGGGTCACGGTTGTGTGCATGTGTGTTTGTGTTTTTGTGTGTGTGTGTGGGGGGGGGGGGGTGGAGTTGTCTGTCTCTGTGTGTTTGCATGAGTTTGTGGTTCTGCATGGAGTGTTCATGCATCCGGCTGGATAAAATCACCCTGGCTTGGGGGTGTGTAGTTATTGCCAGGGTTTAGTGTCACAAAGAGACGGACCAGGTTCCTGGGCTGCCTTGAGACTCACTGTAATAAGGTCCCCGTGAGTGAACACACACACACACACACATGCACACGCACACACGCATACACACAGACTAGCTCACACAAACATACACACGCAAACACGTGCGTGCACACACACAACCCCCCCCCCCCCCCCCTCCCCCCACACACACACACACACACACACACACACACACACACACACACGCACACGCACACGCACACACACAGACACACACACAGACACAAACACACACTCACACAAACAAACTCACACTCACACACACACACACACTCACACACACACACATATACACAAAGGTGCACACACAAAGA
>NC_044067.1:15213485-15228485 GCF_902167405.1 Gadus morhua | reverse complement strand
ACTGCTGACTCACATTGACGGGCTGTTCTTCTTAACCGCGCACACACAAGCGCAATCCCGCACAAACACTTGCGCACACACACACACAAGCCCTTGCACACACACACACCCACACACATGCACACACCATTTTAAACTTATGCGGCTGTTTTGGCATCAATTAATCATTATCAGTAATGTAAAAAACAGTTAATAAATAAAGGTAATTGGGATAACAAAGAACGGTAATCACTTCAAAGTTGTATACTGTCTGCTGATCCATCAAAGATTGTAAGTTAGAAAGTGACATTTGAATGACATTTGAGGAAAATGTGTGCGTAGGTGTTCGTGCAAAAATGAAAGAGCGGTGGACAGCAGATGTAGTTCACAGGGAACACTCAAAGATAGATGCTTTCTCACAAAAACACCGTTACAACACCCAAGCACAGGCAACCACACACACCTGAAACACACTGGCATGCACACACGCACACACACACATACATACACCCACACCCACACACACACCTACACACAATAACAAAACAAACACACAAGCCTTTAAGTGGGGCGTACAGGGAGACGAACGAGTAATTACGTGGCGGTAACTTATTAACCTTTACGGTGGAGAACACACCGCAGAAAATAAATGGCTCATTGCAGCTCTTCAATTCACAGTTAGCTTTTCTTTTTTTTTTAACAGACCGTTAAAGACCTTAAAGAGCCATAAAGGCCATGGAATGATCAGTTGAGTTGTGATTTTGAAGAGCATGTTTGGCAATGGGTGGTGTCTCCACCAAACGCTGCACAACTAATGACACAAACATTTACAGAAAACAGCTTTACGTTAAATCAATGGCTTGTTGGGCTGTCTTTGATTATTGCCAATTCATGCAAACAAGGGACTATATTCAATCCCCCCCCCCCCCCCCCCCCCGCTTGAAATTCAGAGCATATTGTACCAATTCTCCATGGCGTGACTCTTGTAAAGAAAAACAGATGCCTCTAGGTTTCTGGTTTCTCCGCAGTGCTGGTTCCATCTGGGGAGATGTTAAACGTCTCAGATACACTAACCAACCGGAGCACTGCGAGAGATTTGCTTGGGAGCTAGAAATCAATTGTCTTTTTGTTAAAGGGTATGCTTTTGAGTCACATTTTACCACATGCGACCCCTCTTTACTGCGACTCCCTACAGAGAGAGAGAGAGACGGAGAGAGAATTCTATCCACGGTCTGGCCTCCATTTTCTATTCCGAGCTGCAAACAAACATCCATTTGTTCTCAACCATGGACGACAACAACCGGGTTGACCTGCTTAATGATCTCAGCACACAGTCGTGTGATAATATATTCTGTTTATGCTTTGTAATTGCCAAAACCCCATCACTGACAGACCCAATTAAAAACATATTAATGTCGATGAGGATGGGAACGTATGGGCTAAGGGCTTTGCATGTTTCATGTGTGAAAGAGGACACAATGTGCCGTTCTACCTGCCAACTCTCTGGAGTAGTCAGACACGCTTAGTGATAGATATTATACACTGCTATTCATATTTACTTTTTTGTACACATTTGTGTACCATTAAAACAGAAATTTAGATTGACACTTACATTCACATTTTGCATGGTATGTTGGTATTCCTGCCATGAGCTCACCTCAGCTTTGTGTTTACGCCCTCCATATCTTTTTCCTCTGAATGGGCTATAGGTACACAACAAAATATGTGAGTGTGTGTGTGTGTTTGTGTGTGTGTGTGTGTGTGTGTGTGTGTGTGTGTGTGTGTGTGTGTGTGTGTGTGCGTGTGCGTGTGCGTGTGCGTGTGTGTGTGTGTGTGTGTGTGTGTGCGTGCGTTGTTTATCTGCTGCATACCAGTGTTTGCATGCACCAGTGATGCTAGTGTGTATGCACCAGCAGTTATCTTTGTCCTTCTCTGCCTGGCAACTTAAATCTAATCGCTAGGTTTCACGTGAAGGTGACTTGATTTACATAGCAATTTCTCCATGTTCACTCCTCCTCCCTATCTACCTTTGTTTCATGTTCATCCTCCTCTCTTTTTTCTGTTTCTGGTTTGTTTGACTCCTACGCTCAGATTATGTCTCTCTCTCCCCACGTTTCAACTCATACTAGGTCTGGAAGATATACTATTTTTTTCTCCCTACCCTCACCTCTCTCTGTCTCTTTGTCTCTCTCTCCCTCCCTCTCTCTCTCTCCCTATATCTCTCTTGGTTTCTCACCCTCTTTTTTCTTTCCATTGTCCACCATCCCTATCTTACACACACACACACCTGCACACACACACAAACACACGTACACACAGGTACAGACACACACTCACACTCATACACACACACACACACACTCACACACACACACACACACACACATTACGGCTCCCTGCATGTTTTACCAGGTAAATTAATTCATACATTTCAAATAATGAGTGTGTGATCTTGAGTGCCCGGCTCCACGTGCGCTTCCTCTTCACGTGCGCTCCCTCTCCACGTGCGCCCTCCTCTCGTTCGCGATTGCATTATCCAGCGTGTGGGCTAATAACGAATGGCGGCTGACGTGAGCTGCAGACTAATGTCCAATAGCCACCCTACTCAAATAGAGTGTGACAGGCAGGCAGGGACCTTGCGTCCAAAAATCCCCTCCCCCCTCCCTGCCCCCCCCCCCCCCCCTCTCCAACCCCTTCCTCTACCTGCAACTGCCCATCAATCAAAGCACCCCTGACACCTTTCCCCACAATGCAACAGGACGCCTGCTGTGAATATTTAAAGCATATGGTATGCGGCATCCTGAATACAGGGTGGGGTGAGGGGGGGGCTCAGATGTGGGGACTGAGCACTGAGAAAGAGGTCATTACAGGTAATCTTGTAATCGCATCAACGTCATTCTGCCTTTACTGCGTTACCTTTAAGGTTGTCATGTGTGTGCGTTGGTGGATACGCAGGCATGGACAGCTGCAGTGTTATTTCGTCAGAGCCTTGGTGTGTGTTAACGCACCTGCATGCCTGCGAGTCTGTGGCGTAACGACTTACCACGCTTTGCATGCTGGGTAGGGAGAGTAGAGTCAATAATGACACCACTCGGTTTCCGCCAGCACGTGGCCTTGTTGCAATGGATTGCGTCGGCCGTGTTCCTGTTGCAGCACATTTTCTCATTCAGTCTTTCGGTCTCCTTTCCTCTGTGTCGCGTTCCTCCCCTGCCTCTTCCACTCTGGTCACTGCCGCGACCTGCCCCTCATCCACGGTACTTAGTCCAAGGACGGCAAAACACACCTCTGTATGTATTGATCTGGTCCCACGAGTGTGTGTGTGTGTGTGTGTGTGTGTGTGTGTGTGTGTGTGTGTGTGTGTGTGTGTGTGTGTGTGTGTGTGTGTGTGTGTGTGTGTGTGTGTGTGTGTGTGTGTGTGTGTGTGTGTGTGTGTCTGTGTGTATGTCTATGCCTGTGTGTTTGAGTGTGTGTGGGCTCACACGTGTGTGTGTGTGTGTGTGTGTGTGTGTGTGTGTGTGTGTGTGTGTGTGTGTCTGTGGCCCAGAATGTGCACATGTGCTTTATGTCTCTGAGGGTCACGTTGTTAATACAAGAGAGGTGACTCACTTATTGCTTCCATATCCTGAGCAGATGACATGACACCCTGTCATTTACAGTGAATGGCAGCATCTGGCCAGTAGTGGATTTAATGTGATGAAATGAAATGACAGCCCATATGGCTGGAGACACGGGTCACTGTTGGGCTTCCACTGGTCTACTGGGGGGGCTGTGTGGGGCTCACTACTGCGCAGGCTGGGCCACGGGACACATACAGACAGGTGGACGAACGCAGAGGTAATGTTTTGCAATGGGTACAACGTTGACACTGAGGCTTTGACCCTAATGGGGAGGACAGCAGCGGAAGTCATTTTGAAGATGAGGCGGGGTGGGGGGGGGGGGGGGGGTCGGTCGGAGCCGGGGATGATGCTTATGTCGGTGTTGACAGTGATGGTGACGATGTCTGAGGTGATGAGGGTAAAGGAAGAGATTGTGGTGACGGTCATGATGATGATGCTGATGATAATGATGATTATGGTGGTAAAGGACCAGATGGTGTTAATGGTTTAGAATAAGTTGTTGTTATAGTCGTGAAGATGTAAGTGATGACGATGATGAGGATGAGGATGATGATGATGATGATGATGGTGATGAAGGTGGAGATGGTTGCGAAGGCGTGGGGTGGTGGTGGAGATGCCAATGAAAACAATATTGCACTGCATGTATGACTGTATCGGGAGGTGAAGGTAGGGGTGAGAGCGTGAGTGAGGGATGGGGTTAGGGATAATGATGATTAGAACAATGACATTAATAGCACAGAGGGAAGCGTCCTCTAAATCTACCAGCCAATGAGTGTCGGTGAGGCGTGTGGTGAGGGAGGCGTGTTGCATCATTTGATGACTAAGCTCTCTCTCTCTCTCTCTCTCTCTCTCTCTCTCTCTCTCTCTCTCTCTCTCTCTCTCTCTCTCTCTCTCTCTCTCTCTCTCTCTCTCTCTCTCTCTCTCTCTCTCTCTTTCTCCCTCTCTCTCTCTCCCTCCCTCTCACTCTCTCAGTGTCTTCTCTGATTAGCATTCCTGGATGCTTGCTATAATCCCCCCCCCCCCCATCCCCACACACACACCCCACCACCACACCACCGACACACCACCACCACCACCATCACCAAGACCACCACCACCTCCACCAGCACAACCACCATAAATCTAATGTTGGTCATGAGCGTGAGTCGATGACTCGGTAAAGCTGCTGAACACGTCGTTATTGCAAACGCCGACAAACGCACAGAGAGGGAGATCAAGTGGAGGAGGAGTGATGAGCAATGAGCGGTAGCTCTTCCCCTGTTTCCCTTCTGTTCGTCATAGAACCGCACTAAAAAGATGCTCTCAAGACTTAAGTATCTAAGCGGATGTATCCAAATATAACCCGTGCTCTTCCCACTCGCGTACGGAAGTACTTATGGGAAAAATCAATGGTTGACCCGTCAGTCGTGTGTGATTATAAACAATTTGTTTTGGTAAACTATGTTGTAAGCTTTGACTGTCCGCAAAGGTTACAAAAGTATGTAATTGTGAATTTAGGATCCAGCAGTCTTACGATGTTACATCAGACCTTCTGGGGGGAGACGGCACAGAGCCTGGGTCGGGAAACAAAAAACTATCAGGGGCCAAGTTACATCTTGTTTCCTACTATATTCTGGAGCTTTCTACAGTAGAGAAACTTTGTTTGTAACAAATTTGTATAAAGCCCAGGAAACTAAAAGGCCCTGTTCACCCCAAATTGAGTCTGCTAGATTATCATCTAAAGTTGTATTTGTTGTGCTAATTGAAATGCAAATGGGTTAACTAATTGTCGGTGTTGTGTTGTGTTTGTTGATTCAGGAACTCCACCTACTGCATGAAGGTGTCCATGTCTCTGACGGTGGCAGAGAACGACACCGAACTCTGCTACAACTCCAACATGAGACGGACGGAGAAGGCCGAGCTCAGCAAGAGCAAAGACATCCTATGTCCGGACATCGACGACTACGTGGAACCCGGCAAGGAGCCGGACATCACCTGGTACAAGGTAGGTCTCTGAACACTGTCTGCCCATTGGTTTGTATGTTCGTATGGGAGTCTAAATGTCTTCCCATTGGTTTGTATGTTTGTATGGGCGTCAGAATGCCTTCCCATTGGTTTGTATGTTTGTATCATGTGTATGTGCTGATTCATTGTTTGTCTTCCTTTTAATTGTGTGCATCTGCCGTTCGCCCTATTTGCAATGACGTTGTATGATTTGCCCGCCTGATTGCATCGATTTGTGTCGTTTTCCTCAAAACGATTCATCAATTATGTAGGATGAAAAAGTGAGCATCTGTATTTGTGATTACACGAGCAAGCAGCGATGTAACACGGTTCAGCGATCAGGTTTCATCTCAAATGTCTCTGATGTTAAGCCTTAAAAAAAAAAGTACATTTATTTGAAGGTTCCGGATCAGTTATGCAAATTGTCAGCGAGCGTAGGAATGGCAAAGAAAGTGTTTGCCTGCAGTGGTGCACACGGCCAGCGCTGTAGTCGTTTAATGCGCGCAGAGATTACAAGAACACAGAGAGGTTGCACAGAGGGCGGCCATGGAGACGACTCTCCTAATAAACGGAAACACGGAGGAGAAAATTGTACATTCTCATGCTCTTGCCCTACAGGATAAGTGAGTGTCCTCTAAATGCTCTCAGTAGCTGATATCCGTGCGTTGTTGCACCTCCTCCACCACCTTCTCCTCCCCCGACTCCTCCTCTATGACGTGGGCGGTCGCCTTCCACGGGTCAGGTGTGGCCTGCGGACCACACAGTGCATCCTGGGAAGGGTCTGAGGCCAAACTAATCACAGGCAGATCAGCACTAGATTAGCCGGGCCGGGCTCGACCTCTAGGTTTTCCCAGAATTCAATTACAGCCCAGGTAATGACTGGGAGCGATGGCACCCGGAGTTATTTGGACCACTGCGGAGCAACACTGATTGAATTTTAAGGTTGCCGGGAGCAACGGCGGGATGGAGTCCAGTGAGCCAGGGTTGTGTCCCTGCCAAGCGGAGAGAGGACCTGGAGAGCACAGACTGTACATATACACACATCCCCGCAGATAACCATCCACACACAGACTTATGCACACATACACACACATACACATACACACAGAGTCATATACACACATACACATACTCACAGAGTCATATACACACATACACATACACACAGAGACATATGCACAAATACCAACAGACACATACAATCAGAGACATATACACACATCCCCACAGATAACCATCCACACAGAGACTTATGCACACATACACAGACACATCCACACAGAGACATTTGCACAAATCCCCACAGACACCCATCCACACAGAGACATTAGCACATATACACACACATACGCATGCACACAGAGACATATACACACATCCACCGAGACATATACACACATCCATACCGATACACATGATCACAGAGATGTATAAACATATCCACTCAGATACTCATAATCACAGAGACATATACACACATACACACAGATAAACATCCAAACAGAGACATATAAACATTCACACAGATACATATACCGACAGGCACAAAGATACACACGGGCACAGATACAAACATGCGCCAAGGGCACAGACGTGCACGCACACACGCATATACATTTAAACACAGAAGGACCCTCTTTTACCAGAATATTTCTGATGACAATGTTGTTGGTTTCCAGTAGAATACCATAGAAACAACATTTCCAACACCCACACTTTCCTAAACCAGTATTACAGGGAAGACACTCAATTCAGTGTAATAAATCTTCGTCAGATGACTATGATACGGGTTCCTTAGAGGAGCTTATCATCATTACCATATGTGGCTTTTATGATGTCATGAATCCCAGTCCTTCCCAGTACTGAACTGGGATGGCGTAGTGTGACCGGCATGGGGCACTTGACGCGGGTCGTAACTCATGACGGAGTGAAGTGAAGGTCATGCGCGTCATCGCAGAGATTGATGCGCCCCCCCGGCCTTGCGCAATATATATGACTATAGTCCTCCCTAGTCCGTTTGGTTTGCAGAGTCTGTTGTCTTAGTCTGTCTTCCCAGTCATCATTTGCAGGATTTATTCACCTTGAGACGTTCTGCAGGGTCTTAAAGTTTGACCCTCTTGTTCTTTACCATGTGTTTGTGTGTGTGTGGGTGTCCTAATGTGTGTGTGTCTGTGTGTGTGTTTGTGTGTGCGTGTGCTTGCTTGCGTGCGTGCGTGTGTGTGTGTGTATGTGTGTGTGTTGGCATGTGTGTTCGTCTTTGTCTATGTGGGTGTGCGTTTGTATACGCGTGTGTTTTTTCGTGTGTGTGTACGTGTGTGTGTGTGTGTGTGTGTGTGTGTGTGTGCGTGTCTGTGTGTGTATGTGTGTGCTTTTTCGTGTGCGCGCGTGTGCGTGCTTACCCACAGGAGTGCCGTCCGAAGCAATGGCGCGCCAGCATCCTGCGGAAGAGAGACACCCTGTCCATCCAGGAGGTGAAGGAGGATGACATCGGGAACTATACCTGTGAGGTCCAGTTCGGGGGCTTCATGGTCAGGAGAACCACCGAACTCACCGTCACCGGTAGGTCCTCCCCTCTCCTCTCCGCCCTCTCCTCCCTCTCCCCCCTCTCCCCCCTCTCCTCTCTTAATGAATGGCTCTTACTGGTTGTTATTGTGAGGAGAAATGAGAGACTGGTTTGAATGTATTGATCAATATGTGATGTGTTGCTACAGATGTGATTATATCTGTATATGGTATTGTATTGTACCACGCAAACTCTCTCTCTGTTACACCTCCCCCCCCACCCCACACACACACACACACACACACACTCCTCTCTCTCTCTCTCTCTCTCTCTCTCTCTCTCTCTCTCTCTCTCTCTCTCTCTCTCTCTCTCTCTCTCTCTGTCTCTCTCTCTGTCTCTCTCTCTCTCTCTTTCTCTCACTCTCTCTGTCTCTCTCTCTCTCTCTCTCTCTCTCTCTCTCTCTCTCTCTCTCTCTCTCTCTCTCTCTGTCTCTCTCTCTGTCTCTCTCTCTCTGTGTCTCTCTCTCTGTCTCTCTCTCTCTTTCTCTCACTCTCTCTCCCTCTCTCTCTCTCTCTCTCTCTCTCTCTCTCTCTCTCTCTCTCTCTCTCTCTCTCTCTCTCTCTCTCTCTCTCTCTCTCTCTCTCTCTCTCTCTCTCTCTCTCTCTGTCTCTCTTTCTCTCTCTCTCTCTCTCTCTCTCTCTCTCTCTCTCTCTCTCTCTCTCTCTCTCTCTCTCTCTCTCTCTCTCTCTCTCTCTCTCTTTCTCTCACTCTCTCTCTTTCTCTAACACTGACACTCACACACACAGAGATCCTAGCTACTGGGTTAATGGAGGGGCTGAGTTGATGGTGGCATGTGGATGCCTGGATGCCATTCCCAGCTCGAGCAGCTCTGCAGCCCACCATGCAGCGCTGAAATATTCAGGGCCACTGGCTGAGCTAAGCCTCTTCACACTGAGAGCTAAAATACGAAGACCAAGGTCACAAGATTTACTCACTCCCTGCATATCTCTCTCTTCCGCTCTAAGCTGCTGTCTTGCTCTCTTTGTCTCTCTGTCTGTCTCTCTTTCTCCCTCTCCTTCTCTCTCTCTCTCTTTATCTCTGTCTGTATATAATCTCTTCGTATCTTTTTCTTTCTCTCTCCATCTCTCTCTCATTCTATCTCTCTCTCTTTCTGTATCTCTCGCTTCTCTTTCTCTATCTCCCCCTATCTTGTTCTTCCTCTGTATCTTTCTCTCTCTCTGTCTATCTTGCTTTCTCTCTGTATCCTTCTCTTTCTATCTCTCCCTCTATCTCACTACCGCTCTCTGTTGCTCTCTCTCTCTCTCTCTCTCTCTCTCTCTCTCTCTCTCTATCTCTCTCTCTCTCTCTCTCTCTCTCTCTCTCCCTCTGTCTCCCTCTCTCTATCTCTCTCTCCCACTATGACCCAGTGTCTCTCAAATGTCTCCCTGCGTTACGATGATGCCCCTGCAAACGAGGCACGCTCGCTTCCCCTTCGCCCGTGAGCAAGAGCTCCAGGGGCAATCGGGGGAGTGAGCGATTGAGTGATGTGGATGAGGGGGGTCAGAGGTAGGAGGGGGTTAGATATTTCTTTATTTCACTGCTGGAGCGTAGGTCTCTGCAAGTTCAACAGCTCTGATTAGGGTTGATGGAAAGGTCAAGCTTCATTTTTATCCTCACTCCCTCCCCTCTTGTCCCCCCCCCCCCCCCTCGCTCCGTGATCCAGACAAGACGGTCGGGCTCAATGCGTTGTGGAGCACATTATGAACGAAGGGAAAGGGACTGTGAAAACAACCTCACAATGGGCAGGAACTGGGACCTCGGACCGAGCAGTGTTACTAGGCCATGGCAGAACTTCTGCTGGGGGGGGAAACGGCATGGAGCCTGGGCCGGAAAGCCCACACCTGAAAGGTTCAGGGCTACGCCAAGTTTCCAATTTCGCTACGGAGATATTCTACCGAAGAAAAAGTCATTCGCGCGAGTGGATGAGGCTTTCCTAAGGGGATTTTAATAAATGTATTCCTACCATTCGAAACCTTTACAGACACTTTTTTGAGCAGGGGTGTCCAGACAGGGTGTTTTAGTCCTCCACCAGGGAGAGTAATCCAAACCGAGCTGGCCTGATGCATGAAGGATCGGGGTCACTTTGAATGCTGCTATAGGGCTCGTCTCAGTGCGACCCAGAGAGAGAGAGATACAGAAATCTGTGTCGATGAGCATATGTGTGGAAATGTATTATTGTATGAGTCTACGTTTCTGTGTGCTTGTGGGTTTCTGTGTGTGTGTGTGTGCATGTGTTTGTGTGTGCGTGTGTATGTGTGTGTGTGTGTGTGTGTGTGTGTGTGTGTGTGTGTGTGTGTGTGTGTGTGTGTGTGTGTGTGTGTGTGTGTCTGTGTGCGTGCGTGCGTGTGCATGTGAAGTTGATATGTATCTCCTTTAGTGTTTATTTGTGTGTCTGGTCATTCCTCTCTGCGATGGAGCAGCTGATAGTGCCATGAGGTACAACGATAGACCACTTCATATCTGGCCCGGTTCAAACAGGAAGATATATGGTATCAAACCTCCTTCCTCCAGCACGGCGTTGCCATTGGTCGAGCCCTGGGGTGTGATCACAGTCGCACAGCCCTTGGAGAGCATGGCCACCCGGAATGATTGATGTACAGTCTTTTATTCCACAGAAGAGCTTAATAAGCGTAAGGCAGGATAGGAGGTGGCTACACTAGATTTCCTTTTATCACCACCCAAATCACTGCACTCCTGTGTAGTCATTTTCGTGTAAAGTGTTGGCCCCTGGAGCACAATGTACACTGTATACACCAACACTATAGAAACCAACACTTTAGACAACAACACTGTAGACACAAAAACTTTAGAGAAAAACGTTGTTCACACAAACTGTGCACACCAACACTATACACAGGAACACTGTAGACATGAATTCTGTACATACCGACACTGCAGACACGAACACTGTACACCCACACTGCAGGCACCAACATTGTTCACAGCAACACTGTACACAGCAACACTTTACAAACCAACACTTAGAGACTAGTAGAAGGCATCCTGCTAAATAGTGTGATTGCAAGGCCACAAGCTACTTGTGATCCAGTGTCTGATTAAATATGCATTTCTTCTTCCCAGGTATTCAGGTATCATCCTCAAACCAATTCCAAACCATTTCAGGAAAAGTACTTCAGAAAATTCCCCATGGGAAAGCATTGGAAAGAATAAATTAGGGAGGCTGAGGGTAATATTTTTCATCTTCCGTCTTATTCTAAACCCTAAACGTATCTTGGCTCTCCATTCTTCAACATATCACACACAAAACTTGTTTCAAGCCATTTCCATAAATACAAATATTTGTGTTAAGACAATTCCTACCTACCTACTGCAGCATGCTAATATTGTTCAGGGAAACACATGAAACAAAAGAGACCACATATAGATATGAGATACTACAAATCAAAGGGCCTGCTTTACCATCCAATCTGAGACTGCCGTCAGCCAAGCCAACAAATATCAGCTCAGACGGTAATCACACAGAATACACGGCCCAGTACTTCTAAACGTAGCGCCCTCTCTAAATAAAAACGCTGTGCGTCCGCCAGTGTTGCCCCATAACACTGGCGATTCGCACATTTATTGTTTCATCCTCGCCAAGCACTTTTTGAATACGAGAGATGAGTGCCTACTGCCTGCGGATATGTTTGCAAGGTGGAAGCCTAAGTAAATGTTTGCTAGTTGAACGCCCAGGGTATTGTGCGCATTTGCCATATGTGCTTTGGCAGTATCCTAGCAGTACGTTTGTTAGCATTGTCAGCATGACCTCCGTGTTCTGTAACGGCGGTGGCCATAACATCTTTTTTTTTCTGGGGGTTATAAATACATTCGGTCCATGCTAATGACAAAAAGGTGAGGGGAGAGTGTCGAACGCAAGTGGCGAGAGTGTTCTTTGTTCTCTCCGAGCTTGTTGCCTGTCAACAAAGACAGCGGGGTCATCCGTTGTCCTCGGCCGTAACAACGCCAATCCCACCGCACTCCCCCCCCACAAGGTTACGACGCGCCACAACAACAGGCCCCCGGTTCTGTCACCCGTCAGGGCTGGGCATGTCTTCCCCCGTAAGTACCACCCCGCCCTGAAGTGCTCCCACGTGCCGCCTCTGACGACCGAAAGGACATGTCACCGAGGTCAGGAAGACTGGTAAACTAAAGACATGAGACCCACTGCGTTGTATCTCCTCCCCCCGTTTGTTGTCCTTTCTTCTGGCGAGCGGTGACTCACCCGGCCAGAGTGCAGGTGTGTGTCTGCCCGCTCCCCTTGTGACCAGCAGCTGGGCCCCGGTGGACAGCAGGGCTCCTCATGGTTGACAGCTAACATGCTAAGCTCCATATAGAGCAGCAACAACACGCCAGGTGGAATAAGACTCCCTCTGCACGCCCACCTATAGTCTCGTGTGGATCTCATTATACCACGGCAGCATGCACAGGTTTGTGATGTATAGATGTAAATATACATATATTTATGTATATATATAGTTTTGCACACACATGGTTTTCTTTCCTGATGCACAAGTGCACATAAACCCACATGTACGCCAAATGTATGCATGCACGCCCCCCCAATGAATGCACGTGCCAACAGACACACACAAACACACACGCACAATCACTCAATGGTTTGGAATGCCTTAAAAGGATCCCACTGACTAAGTCATACGCCTGGGGCCTCTCTAGCGTGTTCCAGGTAATGGAATGTCAATGGCTCGTCAGAATGGCAGTATTCATTTTTCCTGACACCAAGGTTCAATGATCTAATGCTATTGTTTTGGCCGGATTTGTGATATACCTCCCGATTCTCGGAAATAAAGAATACAAAACGAAAGGGAGGAGGGGGGGAGGTAGGAAGGTGAGGGGGTGAGAAAATAAATGAGGGAGATAGGAAGGAAAGAAGGAAGAAACAAAGAGAGGAAGGGACAATGGAAGAAGGAACAATGGAAGGAATGGACGAAAGCAGAAAGGGAGTAAGGAACGGACAGATGTAGATAACGAAGGACGGCAGGAAGGAAGGAGGGAAAGAAGGAAGGAAGGAAGGAAGGAAGGAAGGAAGGAAGGAAGGAAGGAAGGAAGGAAGGAAGGAAGGAAGGAAGGAAGGAAGGAAGGGAGGGAGGAAGGAAGGAAGGAAGGAAGGAAGGAACAATGGAAGTAGGGAAGACTTGTGGAAGGAATGGAGGAAGGAAGCAAGGAAAGAGGACGGAAGGAAGGGACGACAAAAGAAAGGGAGTTAGGAAGATGGACGGACGGCAGAAAGGAACAAAGCATAAAGGACGACTGAAAAAAGGTGAGGGACTAAAAGCAAAAGAAGACCGAAGATGGAAGAGCCGTGTTCCCTATCTCCTCCCACAGCAGGCTGCCTGAGCATGACTGACCCAGTGTCCCAGATTCATTAGGAATCTTGCCAGCAGCAAAAAAAAAAAAGCAACAGCCTCACCAACCTAACAGCTGTGTGTGGAGAACAAGGTGCCTGCTCCGTATACAATCTATCATGTCTTATACATCATACGTTATAGGGTCGCTGGAGGTAATCTTATTCTCCACGCCTGCGTCATCTGCCCGGGTTCTCCGGCTAATAAAACTCTGCCCTATTTCAGGGGGAGCGTGGCTCGCTCGCCTTATTAAAATGGAGGCACTGCCGGAGCCACTCCTTATTAAATCCACCATGTTGTTAGAATTATATACTCTCGCATGGGAACCGTGGGCTCATTTCCCTTAATAAACCTACACCATCATCCTTTCAAGTGGGCGTACGATTATTTTGTTTTTTATCACACCCTGTTAAGGCCATACTAGCCCCGGCTCCTGGCTCAGAGCAGGGCGGAGCTGCATCTCTGCGATCTGTGGCCGCTAATGTTGTGGTTTATTTGATAGGACCAGGAGAATGAAGGAGGTCATTAAGTTTAACTGGTCTTAACGACACTCGCAATGGAGGCTGCCCTTTGCCGTGACCCTTCCTTGTGACTCTTTTATGTTTTATGGGCGACTGTGCCTCATACTCTTGTGTGCGTGTGGGTGTGTATGTATGTATCTGTGTGTGTGTGTGTGTGTGTGTGTGTGTATGTCTGAGTGTGTGTGTCTCAGTGTGTGTGCTTGCGACAATTTGTTTTTGTGTCTGTGTGTGTGTGTGTGTCGTCCATGCTCTGTGTGTTGTTCGTCCCCTTTGGCTACACGTGTTTTTATTTATATCTGCACGCCTGCGTGTCTCGTAACTCTGTGTGTGTGTGTGTGTGTGTGTGTGTGTGTGTGTGTGTGTGTGTGTGTGTGTGTGTGTGTGTGTGTGTGTGTGTGTCTGTGTGTGTGTGTGTGTGTGTGTGTGTGTGTGTGTGGCTTGTGTATGGCGCTCCATTAGCGATGGCAGAGGAGGCTCCCCGTTCTGGAGGTGGTTGTTGTAATGGAGGTTAACTACGGCCAACACCGTTGGCCCTCCCAGATCTCCCCGATCCCACAGGATGCTTAATCAAGCACTAAGGCTCAAGCGGGTTAATAGATATGTAAAAGACACGGCGACCTCGTGCCGCCAGCCTCCCCCTCGCCAGTCAGTCTCCCATTGTGATGTAAAACGTTCCTATCTCCTCTCCGGATCTCAGCCACCTTGCAAGCGAAGTGGAAGCCGGCGCCGCGCCGTAGCGCCGCGGCTAGCCTTTTGACTCGAGAGTAAGAGAATTTGTTCTCTCGCCCTCCTCTCCGCTCGACGTTAACCGCACCCACCACCACAGACCCCCCCCCCCCCTCTGCGTCTGCCCCCCTGCTGTAAAGCGAGTGCCTTTTTGTGTACCGTGGCAGCACTCTCATTATTGATTCATGGCAACAGCAGGTAGGCCGGGTGTTGCTGTGAGAGCTACACGGGTTTGCTCGCTGCTTGTT